>NW_016158051.1:90149-105216 GCF_001687245.7 Rhagoletis zephyria
AAAAACCACTGAATAGAGTTCTGTCAGATTGTCGGAGGTTATCTGACATACATATATTACATGCTACTAGAAAACTCGCTAGGTGGTGCTGGAGTAGAGTTATTTATAAAAATCGTATTTATTAACCGATTTCGTTCAAATTTTAAATGTGAGCTATGTACCTGTATGATGGAAAATTCTTTTGATAAAAATTTACCCAATTAGTGCCGCTGGAGTTAAGGTTGAAATTCATAACACGTATTCATTTTATGGTAAGCAATGGTTTTACAGAAAATGAACCCAATGGATGGCGCTGCAGCCGAAATGTATAGAAACCCCGTGGTTGGTCTGCTTTGGCCCTATGTTTAAGTTATACGAATTTAGTTTTCAGTTGTCTAAATGAAGGATGGGGTTAAGTTTGTAAAAGTGGTGAATTAACAAGGAAAGATCACCGTAGGTATATCAATTGCTCCATTTGAAAGATACTTAAGAGATCACACGACTCATTTAGCAATGTACCGGAAAACTTTTCATCCTATATGACAGCGAGGATTCTTGGCCCTCCTATAACAGAAAACTCACTTCTGTGCTCTTGAGTTTCTCTATAAGAACTTTTATTGGCATACGCATCGCACCAATGTTGTAGTTGCAAGATCATACAAAAAGATTACGCATGCTTGGCAGAGATCTCACGGGTGGAAATAAGACCATTGGTAAAGCTCATGACACCCAAAGGGATAGGTATTCCATATGGTATCACAGCGTTACTATTATTGGCCTATGTGTGAGGAGGATACTGCACCTTAGTGGTTTCAACTTAAATAAAAAATTTTGACTTTACAGACTAATTTTGTTTTTAAACGCTCTTTTGCATTGGCCAACGAAAAGCTCTTATTAGGCGCCGCGAAGTAAGCGGGCATTGGCTAGTCTTCGATAAATCAGTAAATATTAAAGCTAATTTATTTAAAATTGATGCTTGCAACAATTCGTTACCAAGAAATACGCCCACTTATGATCACATATATGTATATCAGTAACCGTTCTACGTTCATATAACGGTAAATTTCAAAAATGCTTGAAACTGCAATATTTCGAAATTTAAGGACGCTTATTTAATCAAAATTGATACACCCCGGCTTACCATCTAGCGGTAGGTTTTGGAAAGGTGAAAAAACATATATTAAATACTTGCGCCGGGTATTTAATGTTCGGCTCCGCCCAAACTTAGACTTTCTTACTTGTTTAATATTTAGTATTGGGAAAATTAAAAGTAATGTCGGATAAAAGTTAAAACTGCTTAAATCCACAACAACGGAGATATTTTGTTGCCAAAAGTAATTTTTGCTGAGCTCCTAAGTTTTGTTAATTACAAAGATACATACATAGGTATCTTTTCTAGTAGAAAAATTTGTGTATCTCCTGAAAACGTGCAATTCTGAACATTTTTAAATTGATATGATATGATGAATACAAAATTATTAAATTCAACTTTTCTACTACATTCCTTTTTCTTAAAAAAATGCCTTACAAAATATTAAACAAACCAAATCATATGCTTTCTTATTTTATACGTCCCTTCAGGCTGTTCAACTGTTGTAAATCAGTACGATATGAAAATTATGTTTAGTTAAATTTTTTTTATGTCATACGGAAGTACACCCATTATATCAACCCATGATTCAATAATACAAGGTTGTGTAATTTGTGACAGCTAAAATTTGACACTCCTTTATCTAGATTTATATTTTGGAAGTAGGAGAAAGGGGAAGAATGTGATCGCCTTTTGCGAAATCGGTAGTANGTTTCGATTAATTAATTTTTTCGATGTCCTTGGGAGAATTCCTGTCGTCCTATTAAAAATTTAAAGATGCAGATTTACTAGAAATGCGTTCAAATATGGGAAACATTTCGAATTTATTGCATTTCCAAAGTTTTCATGGACGATTTGGCAGTGTTAGTTCAACTTATTAACTAAAACTTCAACTAAAAGTTGGCACGGGTTATCGTTAGCCTACGGCCATAAAACTTCATATATATGCTATTTAGGCTAAAAAGCACAAATATAGAGGGTATGCATATCAAAATTTGCACACAAGTTTTTTTCCATATATTCTTGGGACATATATATTAGACTGCATCACCAAAAAAAAGTTGCGGGAGACTATCTTTATTCATAAAAATCTCCATTTTTGGAGGTAATTTGAAACCGGTCCAGCTCACGTAAATATTAATATTTTTCCGAAATATTTTGGTGGACGTCTTAAAATATAATATATTTTATAATTCCAATGGAAACATAGTACCGATATTTTTTTTGTATGGGGAGTGATGCAGTCTAATATATGCTTGTACATTATATTGACACGTTTTGGAAGTCAACCACTTTTTGAATTCTTTTGTTTTTTTAATGAGTTTTCACTTATTTAATGGAGTTATATCTTCTTCAGCATACCGCCTAGCTAATATATCATTTTTTTTTTTTAAATCACGTCAAAATTTGGGGGATTATCAGAGAAATGAAATTTATATATATATATATATATATATATATATATATGGCTCATTCCATATAACTCGATAAAACTCACAGGGATTGTTCCTTGAACAATTTAAGGAGACACGTATTTTTTCTTTTTGCTCAGAAATGCGAATTTTTCGAATAATGAATTTTTTTCTTTTTGAGTACGAACGCTTCTTTTTTCCTCTCGTAATAGCAACTTTTGATGAAATCGTTTATAACTGCCGCAAAAAAGCAAGGATTTTAACTAGTGAACTAAACATTAGTAATTGTTAATTAATAATTAATTATTGTTTATAACAAAAACAAAATTTTTTTTCAAATTGATTTTTTTCAAACTGCCACATCTTTTTTTTCTCTCGAACTTTTTTGTCTATTAGGGAATAGTATAAAATATTTTCAGTACGAGTAGCAAAAAATTTCCAGCAAGGAACCTTTATCATAATGAGCAACAATTTTTGTGCCCTCAACTGGCACGAAAATCTGCTAGCATTATTTAAGTGCATTTTCAGCAAAAAAAATCATAACTCGAAAACGATGAACTTTAGCATATTGCTACTCGTACTAAAAATAGTACAATTCCCTAATAGACAAAAAAGTTTGAGAGAAAAAAATGTGGCAATTTGAAAAAAAAAAGTTTTTTGTTTATAAACAATAATTAATTATTAATAAACAATTACTAATGTTTAGTTCACTAGATCGACTCAGTAGACCAATATCTGCAATAAAAAAAATCGTTAAAATCCTTGCTTTTTTGCGGCAGTTATAAACGATTTCATCAAAAGTTGCTATTACGAGAGGAAAAAAGGAGCGTTCGTACTCAAAAAGAAAAAAACTCATTATTCGAAAAATTCGCACTTCTGAGCAAAAAGAAAAAAATACGTGTCTCCTTAAATTGTTCAAGGAACAATCCCTTAAATTCACTTTCCCCCGGCCTGGGTGATTTGAGATGGAATGAGCCATATATATTAGGGTGGTTCATAAAAAAGCCCTTTTTGGAAATACATAAACGCTACATCAGAATATTGTTATTTGTGATAAAAAAAGAGACACGAATTTTTTTATTTTGAAAGTTTTTTTAGAGGTCGCGCTGGTCGGTTTTTTATGAAAACGCTGATGTTCTCAATTTTTCTATTTTCTTGACATGTTAAAATGCAGCTAAAAATGTGGTTTTTACATATAATTACTCTGGTATTATTGGGGAACTTTCCCTTAATTACACACCTGTCTTGGACAATTAGAATGAGCCGAGTTCCCGAAAATATGCTCTCGAAAAGAGACTTGAAAATTAAAACATTGCTACTGAACGATTTACGCATTTTATGGGTTGGAACTTGTCACCAGGTGGTGTCTGGAATCTGAAGTCAGTTTTTCAAAATTCAAAATGGCGGATCCAAAATGGCGATCCATTTATATATATATATACATTATATTGACACGTCTTGGAAGTCAACCAATTTTTGAATTCTTTTGTTTATTACAGAAATAAAATATGTATACCACATAATTTTTGAATTCTTATGCTTATTAGAGAAATGAAATATGTATATCACAGAATTTTTTAATTTTTATATTAATAAATGATTAATAGGTTAATATATGAAAGTTTTTAAAATCATACCACAACTTGAGTGATTATCAGAGAAATGAAATATCTTATATGAATTAATAAACAATTACTTGTATGAAAACTAATGAGCTTATACGGAGTGATAAATTTAATACTTGTATGAAAACTCATAACTTCTATGAGTTAAAAAGGCTATTACTTGTATAAAAAATTATAACAGAACCGAAAACGTATGAGAAAAATATGAAATTGTTAAATATGAAATTTCACAAAAATAATGCATGCAAGAAATTAACTCGAAGTTTTACACATTGATAAAACCTCTTTGTGAAAATTTGAATCTTATGTGAACTAATAAACAATTATTTACATGAAAACTAATGAACTTACTCGAGTTAATAAATTTAATACTTATATGAAAAAGTATATCTTATACTACTTATAAGAAAATTTTAAAATTATAAGAGTTAATAAAATTAGTATTTGTATGAAAATTAATGAAATTATATGAGTTGATAATTTAATACTTATATGAAAAAGCTATATTTTGTACAGGTTAATGTAATTATTAGTTGTATTAAAAATTGTAACAGGACCGAAAATATATGAGGAAAAATATGAAATTACTAAATATGGAATTTCACCAAAATAATGCATTCAAGAAACATTAGATACATACTCGACTTTTTATATTATTTGTATTGAAAGTGATCACTTATAAAAATAATAAACTATACTGTTCCATTAAACAGCTAACTGCTAAACAAAACTGATCCATTAAACAGCTAACTGCTAAACAAGGTTGTTCTATTAAACAGCTGACAGTTAAAATAGATATTTCAATCAAGCGCAATATGAAAAGTGATGAAATTAAAGGATTTCTAGAAATGAATTTCGAATATAAATGTGGGAAGTTGGCAACCCCCAAACAAAGGTTACACAAACCACAAACTACAAACGACATACTACTCTGCACTTGGCAAGAAAGGCGGTAAGACGTGCACACGAAGACGTAAAGCTAATAGATTTGTCGTAAATTTCAATCACATTTTTCGAGAGACAAGCTGTGCTATTTTTTCTAAATAAATTAAATTCATTGTCAATCAAAACTATTTATCATTTACTCAAAATGTTCTAAATAAACGTGAATTCATCTGAATCAAACCGCGTTCGATACCTTATTCTAATTGGATAATTGATTCACCACATATTTTGGGGGCTCAACCAAAAGTTTCGTCAATATAAAAAGACAAAATTTCGAGACGCGAGATAGTACAATAACGAAAAAGTATTACATCGATCAATTCGCCAACATTTCGCTTAGTTACATCGTGAGAGTTTGCTTAAAACGGCCTGTTTAAACGACTTCATACGTAGCAGTCTGCGCCATGGCAGCAAATCTAGCATAGTGGCTATGCACAAATACATTTTTCACACGAAAGGTGACCCAAATTATCGTCAACGCCTTCGTCAATTTCAAGGCTTTGAATTCGACGAGCACAGCAAAGAATATGAGGACAAGAGAAAATACGATAGTGATGTGCTGAGCGACCTCGACTTAGTGATTATTTGTCACTCTATTGTATTTAAGTTATCGATTATAACGTAGCCGATGTTCACTTACACATCTTCAGGAATTTGCGACACAATCATCTATTTACCGAACGTAAAAACGACGAAGATGATGATGAATACGACGAATGCGACGGTGAAGGCGAATGCAGAGTTGAAGATGACAACAGCGAAAGTTACAAAGGAGTAGAACATTGCGCGGAGCCAAAAAGGTGCGGAAAAAATCGTGTACCTAACGACGAAAGCGGAACAAAAAGTATCAACATGAACAATAGCTACGGTGATATGCGCGAATCACAATAAATGCCGAAATTTGCGGTGACGTTTCGGGATATTGAAAAGTCAATCAGAATTTTTGATGGCTCGAATAAAATGCCGGTAGAAATTTGGGTGCAAGAATTCGAAGAACAAAGTACGTTAATGAACTGGAATAGTTTCCAAAAGTTGGTTTTCGCGAAACGAGCTCTAAGAGGAGTAGCAAAACTTTTTGTATTTAAAGCTTAAAAGTGCGATTCTGTGCGAATTGAAATCCACAAACAACAGCGCGCAGTTCACAAGCAACTATGTGATAGAAGAGTGAAAGAAATTGCGAGTCGCGGTGACATTAAACAAGATGCGCTTATTCAATACGTAATCGACGAAATTAATGACATTTGTGTAAATAAATCAATCTTGTATGGTGCAAAGAATTTGCACGATTTTAAAGAAAAACTAAAGTGCTACGAAGCGATGCGCGCAAACTATTCGAAAAAAGAGTTGAAGACAACAGTGAAATATAACCCTAATAAAGGCGAAAGAAAAGAAATAAGTTGTTTTCATTGCGGTGCGAAGGTTCTTTCGTCGGCTAATTGCATAGATAAAGAAAAGGGTAGAAAGTGCTTCAAATGTAATCGATTTGGACATATTTCCAAAGAATGCAGCGATACAAAGAAAAGTCCCGCAAACTCAAATACCCGTCAATTCTTCGTAAAACACGACTTAACTAGCAAAGAAGTAACAATCGGTAGTAAAACATATGCAGCTTTGTTCGATACCGGCAGTAAATTTAACATAATTACACAAGACGTTTACAATAATTTAAAATGCCCTAAACTACACGAATGTAAAGTGACTCTAATCGGATTTGGTGGAAATTCGAATGATAACAAAGTAAAACCATGCGGATATATTAATCAAGAAATAGAAATAGACAAAAACATATTTGATTTAAGATTTTACGTGGTACCCTAGAGGTGCATGGATATTGAAGTGATTCTTAGGGAAGAATTATGTTTGAAAGCGGAAATTACCATCAATCGTAACGGTGTTCAAATCAGATGCCGAAGTTTCTTTTTTGAAGATCGGTGCGATCGTAGATAAACCTGAGCTCGACGTTGATATCAGCGCTAGTAAAGGTCCAAAGCAAAAAGTGTATGCTTTGGTTGCGAAATATAAACCATCGAAGTTTAAAACAATGAACGTTGAAATGCGTATAGTATTAAGTGATGAGGCTCCAATTTTTCAAAACCACGTAGACTGCCATTCTCTGAAGCAGATATTGTAGAAGCACAGATAGACGATTGGCTAAACGACGGAATTATTGAAATTTCGCGATCAAAGTTTAGCAGACCAGTGGTCTTAGTAAAAAAACTCGATGGTTCACCACGACTATGCATTGATTTCAGGCGAATAAATAAGGTAATAGTGAAAGATCATTTTTCACTTCCCCTCATAGATGATCAGTTGGATCGTCTGCAAGACGCAACAATCTTCAGCACCATTGACTTAAAAAATGGATTTTTCCACGTACCTGTCGCGCCATCGAGCAGAAAATATACGTCGTTCGTAACAAAAAGTGGACAGTACCAATTTTGTAAAGTGCCCTTCGGTTTGTCGAATTCACCTGGAGTTTTTCAGAGACACGTTAATGCGATATTCTTGCGATATCTTTCACGTAGGGGCATTGCACTACCGTACATTGATGACGTTATTATCCCAGCAATAAATGAGGAGCAAGCTTTAGAAAATTTAATTAACACCTGCCGCGACTACGGTTTACAAATAAATCTGGCAAAATGTCAATGGCAATTATAATTTTATTTAAATTGGATGCTTACATAAAACTCGCAGTAGTGTTATATTAATTTTGAGCCCGTTTGCAGTTTTTATACAGCTAAATAGCATATAAATTACGTAATTCACGTGGATATTGTAATATTACGTTTAATATTTCTGGCCAAATGAGCCCTTCGGCGAAGGCTACCCCGGACTTCCGCTCGTGCGCTGCACCACCGATCGACGCCGGCAGATGTTGCCCACATCCACTACACATTCACACACGCTTCCGCAACATTGTAAACAGAACATGAGCCCTGTTCGCGTACGCACTATCCAGTAAATCCAGTTGTAATTTTACTGGTTTTTTACTGGATGTCGTTTTCGTACGCAAAAACTAGCAAAAGAGGGGAAATTGAGAGAGCAAAAATGACAGCTGAACTTGCAAGTTTTACTGGATTTTTACTGGATAAATTTTTACTAGCAACTATTTGCTAGTAAGAAAAGCAGCTGATGGCATGATGCTTATTGTAAATCACATTAAGAAAATAATTGTTTGGGGTGCTTTTAGAGTTTCAATTGACAAAAAATAAACCTATTTAAATATATAATAAGATGGAAAATACTAGTTTTCTAAGAAAATTGTATCGGAAAATGACAAATTAATCAGCTGTTCATAAAACTAGCAACTTCTTGCTGGTTTTGCGTTTTCGTACTTTCTTGCATATTTCACTCATTGGGAGTAAATATTGGCTTACTCTCCGAAATTTGGTTACTGGCAAGTTACCGGATATTTTTTGCTGGAGAATACGAAAACACAACTATGAACATTTAACTTTCCTTATACACCACTCTGTATACCCACCACCCTTGTACACACACACACACAAATATGCACTCCAAATGTCAATTCACTTTTGAATTTGAATATATGTACTCAGAATCTTTCGTTTGTGAGTCCGTGCGGACGCATCCTATACGAATCGAACTTTTTTGCAAAATAAAACCATCCGTAATTTGTAAATTCAATTTAAAAAAAAATACTGTGTGTTCTTTTTGAATCGAGTGGAACCAGTGTTGTTAAGTGGTAAGCTACCGGCAACATAAAAACCAAGGGCCTAAGTGTTCATGGTCCTCCGTAGCCTTAGTGAACGGCACCAAAAAAAAATAAAAGAAAATAAAAAATAAAAAAATTTTACAGTCCTTTGCCAACAATAAAAACGTTTAAAGTGATATCGATCCATATATGTACATATATCGGAGTAATTAAATTTCACAGTGCCATATTACTGTATATACCTATATACATACATACATACGTACATACGTACAAATACAAGTGATTATGTGAAATTACAAAACAGTGAGGAAAAACTTATAAAGAAGAAAGTTGTTGTTGCTGTAGCGGCTAGTAAGCCCCGTTCGGGGCGGTTCATCCATCAACGTTGTCGTCAATTTCAGTTAGGGGGAGCCCCAGGAAATGTGCGACTTCCACAGGGGCTGTCCATAGGGACAGGGGCGTTAGCTGAGTGGGGTTCTCAGGGCATGTGAAGAGGTGCCGGGAGTCATGCGGCGACTCTCCACATGCCGGGCATTGGTTCGGCACATCCTCGTTAATTCTACTCAAGTAGGAATTGAGCTTGCTGCAATAGCCAGAGCGAAGTTGGGGTATTGTAGTGCGGGTCTCCCGAGGCAGACAAAGTTCTGTCCCGTCCACGTCCGGTGGTTGTGTGCCTAGAACGGCATTCACGGGGCGAGAGTCTACATAACTTGAGACTGATTCCCTGTGAATGCCGTTCAGGGCCTGTCGGTAGGTTGACGGGTCCAGAGGTTGTTTGATAAACCTCTGGACCTCGTCTGTTAGTTCGTAAAGATGCCTCCTGACGTGCCGTGGCGAGGGCTCTTCCGCGAGCAGCTGTCCGCTGGGATGGTCACGTCTGTGGCTCCCAGCAAGGAACTGCTTGCAGAGCATTATGTTGTGCTCCTTTACTGGGAGCATCTGGGCCTCGTCATGTAGGTGGTGTTGGGGCGTCATCAGGAGGCATCCTGTCGCAGTTCGTAATGCCGTGTTTTGGCAGGTCTGTAGCTTCATCCACTGCGTTCTGCTAGTCCCCGGCGACCATACGGGCGCTGCATAGGTTAGAACCGGCCGGCCAATTGCGTTGTATGTGGCCAACAACGTTTCTTTATCTTTATTTATTTATTTATTTATTTATTTATTTATTTAGTGCTGCCAAGTGCTGCCGGCCAGCGACTTGAGGACATTGTTGCGGCTCTGCACTTTGTTGAAAATTGCGGCTGTATGCGCCGAGAAGGAGAGCAGACTGTCTAAAGTAACTCCGAGGATTTTCGGGTTATTCACCGTCGGTATTGTTACGTCATCGACGTGAATACCCAGTTGCAGTCTGACCTCCTTCGTCCAGGTGGTGAAAAGGGTTGCCGAGGATTTCGCAGAGAGCCTATTCCTTGCAGTGAAGAAGCGAGAAAGTTCGGCGAAGTAACCGTTTACTTTCTAGCACAAGTCATCAATTCCATTCCCAGACGCCATAATCGAACAATCGTCATTATAGGAGACTATATTAACACCCTCTGGTGGCTGACGAAGCTTTGAGATGTAATAATTAATGTTTAATTTTACGTGGCTTGCTAGTTTTGTCTCTGAAAATTACTGACGAGTGTCGACCACTCAGGTAATTCGCCGACCACCGTTTGAGTCCCTGTGGGAGTGAGGAGGCCTCTATATCTTCTAGTAGCGTTGAATGACTGAAAGTGTCGAACGCCTTGGACAGGTCCAACGCTACTAGAATAGTTCTCTCACAGGGGCGGTTTCGGTTTAGGCCACGAGTTACCTGAGTGTTTATGGCGTTAAGTGCTGTTTTTGTGCTATGCACTTTACGGAACCCATGTTGATGCTTCGCTGGGGTCAGGTGGTTCGTAAAGTAAGGGAGCAGCAGGGCCTCGAGTGGCTACCGCGGAAAGGAGAGTTATCGGGCGATAAGACTCTCCTTTGTTGGCTGGTTTCCCCGGTTTGAGCAGTGGGACCACTCTCCCCATTTTCCAGAGGTCTGGAATGACGAGACTGGACATAGACAGGTTGAGGACCTCCGTTAGGTACGCTACTCCCGCAGGACCCAAATTTTTCAGCATCGACATGCATATTCCGTCGGGTCCAGTGGCTTTGGAGGCTTTCGCCTTTCCGATGGCTACCTTTACCTCACCGCTGGTGAAAACAAGGGGCGCACTGGGTTTTGGCATTTTGTGCAGCCTTCTGGTCACTCGACGTTTGGCTTTATCCACCGGAGGATGCAGAATGAACTGCCGGCTAAAATAGCTCGCGCATCTCTCCGGGTCCGACGAAGCGTGGTCACCATAGTCTATCTCGACTCTGTCTGGGTTGGACAATGACCTCACGGTTGACCAAAGCTTGCTCACACCAGAGGCGAAGTTGCAGGTCTTCAAATACTCTTCCCATTTCTTCCGCTTATGTACGTTCACAAGTTGCCGAATCTGCGAATTGAGATCCCTAATGCGGGGATTTCCGGGATCGGCCTGACGAAGGTTGTCGCGCTCATCAGCTAGAACAGCCGCTTCGGCAGAAAAGTTCGAACGTGGATCCTTAATACATCCTGCTGGGATGAAGCGAGCTGCAACAGCGGTGACAACCCTGCGGAACTTACGTTCACCTACATGAACGTCGGTTGGTATGGGTAGTGCAGTGAAGGCGCCCTCAGTAACATCCGTGAAGCCTTTCCAGTCAGCTTTGGAAAAGTTGACATAAGTCCGGTGATCCACGGAAGCAAAATCGGCAGGTTTATCAATCGAGATGACTATGAGCAGATGGTCTGATGCTAGGGTCAGCATAGGTCGCCATGATACGCTGTCTAACAGACCAGCGCTGACAATTGTTAGGTCTGGCGAGCTGCAGCAGCTGCCCATAATCCTGGTGGGTGCGTCGTCGTTCATTGTGCAGAATGTGGAATCGTCTATCTGCTCAGCCAGATGTATTCTCCTACGGTCATTTGACAGGCTGGAGTGCCAAAGATCGTGGTGCGCGTTAAAGTCACGAACTACCATACGGTTTTCACCTCTGAGTAGCGCACCTATTTCAGGGTGATATCCTGCCGGGCAGCTGGTGACAGGGGGTATGTAAACGTTAAATATTTCGAGCACATTCTAGGATGGTATCCCTGCGGTCGATGTCTGCTTCAATAAGACAATACTGCACGCTGTGGTGCGTGATGAACGCTAAACCTCCACCATTATCTCGCTCGCGATCTCGACGGTGCACGTTGTATCCGGCGCAATTCAACAGGGTTGAATTGCCGTGCAACTTCGTCTCTTGGACGGCAGCTATTAATATTCCATGCCTTCCCATAAAGACAGTTATCTTCTCGATCTTGCTCTGGAGTCCGTTACAGTTAAATTGTAGCACCTTTGTGTGCCTTGGGAGACCGATTGTGATGTGTGGTGTTAAAGAGTTGGGTTGCCTGCCGGTCCCCTGCTGTACGTGCTGCAAAGGGGGGTGCTGCCTTGTGGTGGTGGCTGGCGGCGTCACGGGGGAGGGATGCGACGGGGCAGCACAGCAGGGGCCCACATAACCACTCGTCCAATCTTGCGTGTTGCGAAGTCCTGAGCGCGCCCTAAAGTGGCACCAGCCGAGGCAAGAGTTGCACTTGACTGATGTCACGTTACGGTATATCCTGGACTGACAAACAGAGCAGATTGTCGGAGGAACTAGGAGTTGCTGGCGGCGGTGTGTGGGTGCTATTGTGTTTGTTTCTGTGTCTATTGTTGTGTTGTGTTGGGGTGTGGGTGTGTTAATTGTGTGCTGTACTGGCGGATGGTGGTTTGCCGTGGAGGCCGTCCGGTTTGCACAGGGCCACGAACGCCGTGGTCCATTGCCGGTGCGTACGTAGGCCTGAGCAGTTGCGGAGGTGACTCCACCCGTCACAGGCATTGCACCTGACCGAGGTGGAATTTGTATGCAGTCGTCTCTGGCATACGCAGCAGGGTTTGACTATGTCAGCCCTGAGCAGAAGGGTACTGAGAAGGTGTAGCGCTAGAATCGAGCAACGTTTGATGGATTTCGCCGACCTAAACGGGGTTAGATCGCCGAAACAACAGCCCTTGGTCGGGTAAAACCCGAGTCATTCCGATACGTACAACCGGCTGTCGTGGGAATGTAGAGAAGCAAGTCGAATTCCTCGGTTATATAATCGAAGATCATAAACTCCGTCCAGCACCCGGAACGATAGAAGCTGTGCATAATTATAAACTACCAAAGACACATAAGCAGTTATTAAATTTTCTACGCTTGGCTGGGTATTTTCGAAAATTTATCCCCAGTTATTCCATTACTGCCAAACCGTTGACAGACCTGACGAAGCATAATAATAAATTCAAATTGGCGCAAAAGAAGAACAAGCGTTTAACTCTCTAAAGAAGGCACTAACCGAAAACCCAGTACTAGGCATATACAATCAAAAATACGAAACAGAATTGCATACTGACGCTGCGATAGATGTATACGGAGCAGTTCTACTATAGAAATCTCCAAATGACGGCCAGCTACACCCGATCTACTACATGAGTAAGAAGACAACGGAGGCTCAAAGAAAATTTATAAGCTATGAACTCGAAATACTCGCAGTAATAGAAGCGCTGCACAAATTCAGAGTGTATTTATTGGGCATTCGATTCAAGCTCGTCACAGATTGTGATGCATTTAAAAACCACTAGAGAAGCGAAACTTGTGTACGCGTACAGCACGATGGATTTTGCTCTTACAAGAGTTCGATTACGTAGAAGAACAACGTGGCGGGTCTCGCATGAGACACGTAGACGCACTCAGCCGCCATACAGTCATGATGATAAGGGACGATGACCTCATTATCAGAATTTGTCAAGCACAAATGCACGATGAGGCGCTAAAAGCTATTCGAGCTGTTCTGAATAACAACTGTGAATACGACGACTATTTCTTAAAATCAGATATCCTCCACAAGCTTGTTAATGATTCCGAGTTGTTCGTCGTACCAGAGAGTATGCATGAGCAAATCATAGGTCGCGCGCATTTCAGAGGACATTTCTCTGTGAAGAAAACAAAGGAGCTAATATTAAACGATTTTTTTATACCACGTATCGACGAAAAAATCAAACGACACATCGCTTGTTGCGTTCCCAGTATTTTAAGTAGCCGTAAGTCGGGTAAAAAGGAAAGACTACTCCATCCTTTGCAGAAGGAAGATTTACCTTTGCACACCTGCCACATCGATTTTTTGGGGCCACTGGAATCAACCAGCAAGCAGTATAGGCATATTTTAACTGTAATAGACGCATTCACGAAGTTTTGTTGGCTACACCCCACAAAATCAACGACGACGAAAGAGGTTATAACCAAGTTGCGCAACCAAAGTGTTTCCTGGGGAAACCCATCCCACATAATCACCGATAGAGGCACGGCCTTTACCTCAACAGATTTGCAAGTTTACTGTAACGTCGAAAACATCCAACTGGTTCAAATAACAACCGGATTGTCACGCGTGAATGGACAAGTAGAGAGATTAAACGCAATTGTCATCTCAGTATTGGCTAAACTTAGCAGTGGAGACTCTACGAAGTGGTACAAATTCGTAGCTAAAGTTCAACAGGCAATTAATTCAACATTCACGAGAAGCATCAATACAACTCCCTTTGAACTGTTATTCGGCACGAAGATGAGAACAAAGGAAGATCATCAGATCCACGAGGTAATTCAATAAGAAATTGCCTCTCCATTTACAAATACGCGTGAAGACCTTCGAAAGCAGGCAATGTTGCGGGAAAATAGGACAACATACAACCGCAGACGCAAGCCAGCACATCAGTACAAAGTCGGCGATTTAATTGATCTTAAACGAACTCAATTTGATCGCGGACTTAAACTGAAATCCAAATTTTTGGGACCGCACCAAATAACTAAAGTAAAAGGTAATAACTCCTATGACGTTCGTAAAGTCACCAATTCCGAGGGTCCGATTAATACATTGTATTGTATACTAGCCAATGCCCGCTTACTTCGCGGCGCCTAATAAGAGCTTTTCGTTGGCCAATGCAAAAGAGCGTTTAAAAACAAAATTAGTCTGTAAAGTCAAAATTTTTGATTTAAGTTGAAACCACTAAGGTGCAGTATCCTCCTCACACATAGGCCAATAATAGTAACGCTGTGATACCATATGGAATACCTATCCCTTTTGGTGTCATGAGCTTTACCAATGGTCTTATTTCCACCCGTGAGATCTCTGCCAAGCATGCGTAATCTTTTTGTATGATCTTGCAACTACAACATTGGTGCGATGCGTATGCCAATAAAAGTTCTTATAGAGAAACTCAAGAGCACAGAAGTGAGTTTTCTG
>NW_016158051.1:109910-126871 GCF_001687245.7 Rhagoletis zephyria
CTCATCAATTTTCTTATAAATAAAGGAACAAAAATCGAGTAGAGCATCTTCAGTTGAAAGGCCTGATCTAAACCCGAATTGCATAGGACTTAAGTAATTAATTCTATTTAAATAGGCTAAAACCCTACTTTTCACAGTTTTCTCAAAAACCTTTGAGATTGAGGATAGTAAAGAGATAGGTCTATAGATGTTTTTGTCTTTTCTATTTCCTTTTTTGAAGAGTGGTATCACAGTTGCACATTTTAAGTCATCAGGAAAGACTCCAGATACTATACTGAGATTGAATAAATGCGTCAAGATGTCTACAACGTAAAACGATATATTTTTTAACGTATTATTCGATATGTTATCACTACCACTTGAACCCGATTTGTTTAAAGATTTAACTATTTTAAGTATTTCCGAACCTGAAACGGGTTCAAAGAAAAAACTATTTCCAGGAGGTTGGTATTCAGAGTGTATTGGTCCATCAGCATTTGTTGTACACATACACTGAGATAATTTGCTACTTGGTACGGAAGCTGATCCTACATTTGCAAAAAAATCGTTAAGCTCATTAGCAATATCTAAGGAATCTGAAATATCCTCGCCGCCAACGTTCAGCACAATCGAGTAAACTTTATCCTTGGAATTTCGATTAATGATGTCGTTTACCACGCTCCATTCTTTTTTGGGGTTACCTTGTGCAGCTAATATTAAATTTTGATAGTATCTATCGCGACTAGAACGAATTTCTCTATTCAGCCTGTTGGTTAAACGATGCACACGTTTCAGATATTTAGCGTTTGTCGGATGCCTGTTGCACTTTTTCCGTAATTTATTTTTCACTTTGATTTTTTTAATTAAATTGTGAGTTACCTAGGGTTTAAGAATTACATCGGTTTTTTTGTTTTTAGAAACAGAGAAGCTTGACTGGTTTATGTGTTCTGTGAGTATATTTATAAATAAATTATACGCCTTACTTACGTCCGTTTCAGCGTAAACATTATCCCAATTCTCAAGGCGAAGTGCTTCAGCGAGAACACTGAAATCGATTTCCTTGGTATCTGATAACTTATTGCTAATTTTATCTCGCTTAATATTCAAATTACTAATCTGAAGACCAACCAAGCAATGATCAGAGACTCCGAAATCCAGATTTATACCTGCAAACATGGTAGAATCCATATTACTAAAGCGACCATACACGTGGTCTATACAGGTCCCTGAATCGGGCCGAGTAGTGTCATTAATGAAAGAAAGTAAACCATGGTTCGCTATAAGTGTCAGATAGTTATCTAGTGTAATGTAGGCACCCAATAAATCAAAATTGAAATCTCCTAAAACAACAAGATTTGCAGCATTTTCCTTGCATAAAAGATGCGAAAATTCCTCGTGGAATAATTGGAAGGATTGCGAATGAAACCTATATACACACACGAAGCTGAATCGCTCGTGGCCTATTTTTAACGATATTTTTATAATGTCAGCGCTTGAAAGACTAACACGTTGGACTTCACACTCATAAACATTACGTACAAAAACTCCGACACCACCTGCTGAATACGAGTCATTAGTATTAGCAAAAAAATTGTAGCTAGAAATATGGTAATCATTAACTTCATACGAAAATATCCAAATTTCAGAAACGAACACAATGTACGGAAGATTACGAAAAACTTCAAGATTGCAAACTAAAGAGTCGAAATTCCGCCTTAGACTTCTTACATTTTGATGCAAGACAGTAAAAGTATTGGCTTCTGATAATAGATTTAAATCAGTAATAACATTAATGATAGGGCTGTTGTTTATAAAATCATAAAATCATGTCATTAAATTCATGTTTTAGGTACAAGAGTTTTGTAATGTTACAACTCACAAAGGAAAATCAACTAGATCATCAAACGTTCTTAAAACAACAGCACTATCATTTTCAGATTTTTTCATCAATAATCTTGAATTACTTAACCATAAATATTTAAAAATTTTTCCTTTTTCAACTTTTTTGCAGCTAAAAATAAAGCTCGATTGTAGCCAGTCAACTTGTGCCGAGTATATATAGAACCGTGGGTTCAAATCGACGACCAAGACGACGAAGCATTCGGGTCGAACGCTTAAAAGGATGGCCGAATGTTGGAAGTTGGCAACCCCCAAACACAGGTTCCACAAGCCACAAACTACAAACGACATACTACTCTGCACTTGGCAAGAAAAACGGTCCACGGTATCGGATTTAAAAGACTGGTTTTGCGGTTTTTTGGCGCAGTAAGACGTGCACGTGAAAACGTAAAGCTAATAGATTTGTCGTAAATTTCAATCACATTTTTCGAGGGACAAGCTGTGCTATTTTTTCTAATTGAATTAAATCCATTGTCAATCAAAACTATTTATCATTTACTCAAAAGGTTCTAAATAAACGTGAATTCATCTGAATCAAACCGCGTTCGATACCTTATTCTAATTGGATAATTGATTCACCATATATATTAGACCATCATAGAAGCATTGTACAAAATGGATATATATTAACGTAACAGATCTAAAATGGGTCTTGGATAAAATCTATGTATGGAAAACATTTTACGATCTGTCAGGAGCTGATACATGTACTTGTTTTTAAGAAAGACAACATACAAATGTTGCGAAATTAATAATTTATATAATCACTATTATGATGAAGAATACAAGGAAAATATTGATTTAAAAACTCGTATATGTGAGGCTAATATATTCAATAAAATAGTTTCTAAATAAAACAATAAAACGCATATGTATATACTATCATTTTAAAATTAAACGTATTTGAGATTTATTTTTTATTTTATCCAAGGCCCATTTTCCATCTGTTTCGTTATATATATCCATTTTGTATAATGCTTCTATGATTGTCTAATATATATTCGAAATTCCTTTCTAGAAATCCTTTAATTTCATCACTTTTCATATTGTGCTTGATTGTAGTATCTACTTTAGACTATGTTCAAACAGGCCAGTTAGCTGAGGCAATTAAGCTTTAAATTGCGGGATTGAGTTTGGTGTTCACACACACATCAGCTGCTCAATAAGCGATACGAAATCAGCTTCTAGATTACCTACAGTGAAGGAAAAGTTGGTACAATCGTAACTTTATTTAGTTTGAAAGTTAGGAGAATCGATCGCGAACGGACGTGTTTTTTATCGCTCTGTTAATGGTGCTAAAAAATATAACAATATTGCAAAGTATAAAGTTAATAGTTGCATTATTGGATTAATAGTGTGAAAAATAACATTTTAAACCAATAAGTCGAAATAAAAATAAAATTCAAATAAGCAAAATTGACAAATAATAGTGCGCATTTAAGTTGATGTACATACATACGTATGCATATTCATCCAAACATAGCGGCTGCTGAGTGCGAAGATGTCGGAATGCGCGAAATGCCGAAAAGTCGTCAGAGGAGAGTCGGGTGCACGATCCAGAAAATAAAGGTCGCGCCATTCGCGGACCGCTAACCCTCTCTTCGTCGATTTGACAGCATCCACCTAATCGCCGAAGTCACAAAATACTTTTGTTTATTTGTTGCCAACTTCATGCTTTTCGCACCAAATTTAGTGGGGATTCAAAACGCGAAAATTTTTGATTTTGGTGCTTGGTGCTTGGCGCGTTTTTGGTGCTTTTGTTTTTAGTTTCAAGACACCAAATTAGAAAATCTTAAAAAATGGAAGCAAAATTTATAGCAATCGTAAGTGTGGTAAGCAACTTTACAAAGATTTAAACAAAATCATGGCACAGTGACAATCATAAGCGACAACAAAATATGTGGCAGCACCTTCAATCATGCCAGAAGNAAGCATGTGCGTCGGCTGACGATTACAGCCTAAAGGCACTAGAAAACTGTCCCCTCCTACGCTTCATGTGCGACAACTGCATGATGTACATAGATAGGTACAATATGGATGAAGCTCTTAGAGAAATGATAGGTATAGGTGAGGCCAACAAGATGAAGAAAAACTTGATGCAATAAAAAGAGTAGAGGGGCTGTGTAAAGTAAACAAAGAGCAAATGGATAGGGTAGATTCATCCACTAGTGAGCTATGCAAACAAAAACAAGAAATAATTAGCTAGGTGAAGAAAGTGACAACTATAAGCCAAGAGAAAGCACAAAGAGGTTTGGGTGTATCGTATGCCAATGCATTGAAAGGTATTCCTCCTATAATTGTCAGGACCTAGGGTGGACTAGGGTGCAATAAGATCGATGCATCTGATATGAAAATTGATATAATGTCAAATAAGAATATCGGGGCAGTGGTTATAAACGCAAATAGCGTTTCAGATAAGGATAGAATAAAATCTGCTCTAGCAGACAACTTAAATAAAGAAGTGTACGACATCACCGAACCCAAAGTTAATACGCCTAAAATTTTGTTAGCGCACATAAACGCTGAATATTCTGAGACGGAGATAATAAATAAGATAAAAGCTCAGAATAGCTATTTAAATGATGCGAGTTTGAAATGTGTAAAAATATTTAAGTCCAGGCGCAGTGGTGAGGCATTTCCTTCATTCAGTGCAATAATAGAAATTGAGCACAAATTCTTCCTGCAGGTATTGGCATCAAAGAGACTTAATATTGGGTGGGATCGATGCCCCGCTATGATGGGCAAACCGTGAGAAGATGCTACAAGTGTCTGGGCTTCAACCATAGCTCTAACAACTGTAACAAAAAGCTTAGGTGTAGCAAATGCATGGGAGAGCGCAAGTCTGAAAGTTGCACTGACAGTAGCCAAAAAGAAGTTTGTGGAAATTGTTGTGATGCTGTTAAAGAGTTAGGGCTAAACCTGGATGTAGCGCACAACGCATTTAGTCGTGAATGTCCTGTCTATATTAGGAAACTGAAACTAGAGAAACAAAGAGTAGGATGTTAGCAATTAGGTGTAATGGAAAAGCGTAACAGTTACTTAAAATGCGTGTATCTTAATATAAATAGTATAATAACCAATAAAGCCGAGCTTGAAAGGCTTCTTGAGACTGTTGATCCGGATATAGTTTTATGCTCCGAAACATGTACAACAGAGGAAATAAACGACTCCGAAATCAAGTTTCCAACTTATCAGTTTATTAGATGCGANGAAACTAGAGAAACAAAGAGTAGGATGTTAGCAATTAGGTGTAATGGAAAAGCGTAACAGTTACTTAAAATGCGTGTATCTTAATATAAATAGTATAATAGCCAATAAAGCCGAGCTTGAAAGGCTTCTTGAGACTGTTGATCCGGATATAGTTTTATGCTCCGAAACATGTACAACAGAGGAAATAAACGACTCCGAAATCAAGTTTCCAACTTATCAGTTTATTAGGTGCGACTCGTATAGTAGACACACTGGCAATGGTAATTTTGAGACACACAATAGACTTTAAAATAATAATAAATAGATCCACTGATAAAAATGTCTGGTGTATAGTGGTACAATTGAGAAATTTTGAAACCAAATGGAAAATCGGGGTAGTCTATCACTCACCCAGTTCGAGTGATGCAGATTTTCTGACATATATGGAAGCCATTTTGTCCGAAACATGCGCTAACATGGTAAATACCATTATTATTGGGGATTTTAATATAAATATGAANATGTTTTTTTTTGGAAATTTCAAGACCCTACCCTCTAATTTCATTCGTTTTTATGAGAAATATTATTGCCTATTTTTATAGATATTTTAAAGGTCATTTAGGAGTCGCTACCTGTCGATTTAGGTTAAAAAATACGGTTTTGTAGATTTATGAGTTTTTGAATGACTATTTTTGACTCGATTTCAAAGATCGAATGTCATCTGAGAAGAGGATATATAGGCCTTTGAAATGGTATTTAATAATCTATTTTCGGACTTGGCTTGTTGGAATTTTTTATGGGGTAAAATAAAAAAAACCCATATTTCTCTTAATTTTTTTTAAATTTTGACCATTGATAATTTCCACAATTTCAAAATATGTAGTACTGTCTAAAATTAAATCTATTTTCAAATAAACTGATACCTCATTAATTGCAGGTCGCGACTCCTAAATGACCTTTAAATATCTATAAAAATAGGCAATAATATTTCTCATAAAAACGAATAAAATTAGGGGGTAGGGTCTTGAAATTTCCAAAAAAAAAACATTTTCGATGAGCACCCTAATGTACATATGTGCGTATGCACATAAATAATTTTTTTTTTTGTACCTTCGTTTGAAAATATATTAAGGAAGTTCAAGATTTGTAGCATTTTAGATGGTTTTTTATCCCATTTGGCCATAATGTGTGGTTTGGTTGAAATAAAATGCGCCAGATAGTTTTACGAATATTTGAGACCATACTGTGACAGAACTGTTTGAAAGTGAGCAGTCAAATCAACAGAAGAGAAAAACACTTTTCAGCTATCCTGGAGGTTAACTCTTGATATTGGCGCAGTAAAGCTAAGCGTCAAAAGTTAAAAAAAAATGCTTTCCTAGCACAGCAACAGCAGTTTTTTTAGTGTATTTTTTACTTTTTTAAACACTGTTTAGTACTATAGTAGAGTTTAATTTTATTTGCCAAAAGATTAAATTTATTTGCCAAAAGATTAATTTTATTTGCCAAAAGGTTAAATTTGTTTGCCAAAAGATTAAATTTATTTGCCAAAAGATTAATTTTATTTGTCAAAAGATTAAATTTATTTGCCAAAAGACTAAATTTATTTGCCAAAAGATTAATTATATTTGCCAAAAGTTTAACTTAATGTGTCAATGCTATAGTAGGAAACTTAATGAGATATTCTCTCAGCTGGCAATGAAACAGTTAATCAACTTTAATACCAGGGTTACTGCACAGTCCATCGCGCACGCATCGACTTGTTATACTCTAACACTAATGAAGTTTCATGTGAAAAAGCTGAGGAACATATAATAACGGATCATGAAACCATAATGTTCAAATGCAATATAAAAAAACAAGGCGAAATCAATAAACTCTCTGAATAATTTCTTGGGATGAGTACAGCCCAGACAACCGCATAAATCTTTTGAGACAATGCAACTTTGCAAACCTGAATAGTTGCAATATTGATGATATGCTCGAACATATCAACCTTTGTTTGATTTCGAGTATGAATCAACTAACTTCTCGGGTACAAAGGTGGGTTAAACTTAAAAATGGATGGTATGATAGACAACTGACTGACACTAATAAAGAAAAGTTTAGGTTACACCAAAGGGCAGTACTCACAGGTGATTGGGTAGATTACAACAAAATAAAGAAAGAGTATAAGAAAATGACTAAAATTAAGAAAATTCAGTATATGGAACACAAGGTAGAAATTAATAGAGGTGATAGTCGTTTAATGTGGAAATATTTAAAGAATATAGTTAATAATACGGGTAACAGAGACAATATCAAAGAAGTTCTCATCAACGGAAAAATATACAGAAATAGTATGGTAATCGCCGAAGAACTAAACAAGTTCTTTGTGGATAGTATCGTCGACATAAATAGTAATATAGAGAACGTGTGAACAGTTACGACAGGAAGACAGTCGAGGCACCTTTAAATTTGAGAAAATTACCTCAGAGGATGTTATCCTTATAGTGAAGGAATTTAAGACTACAATTGGTGGAAATAATTTATTATCTGACGGTGTTATCAAGGATTCAGTTGAATACATGGAACAATTTTATGCCTTATTAATAAATAAGAGTCTTGAATCAGGAACAGTACCAAAAGAATGGAAAATCTCGACCATAGTTCCGCTAAAAAAAGTGAAAAAAACTGTAAATGCTGAGGAAATTAGACCAATTAATACACTGCCTAGCATGGAAAAGATCTTGGAAAATGTGGTAAAAAATCAGTTGGTGCGCCACATTGAAAGTAAAAACATACTCATTAAGGAGCAAACAGGTTTTAGAACTAAACACTCTTGCGAGACTGCGCTAAATTTTGTTATATCCCAGGAAGGAAGACCTTAACTCGAAGATGAATATCGTTGCGGTTTTTATTGATCTCAAAAGAGCTTTTGAGACCATTGACAGGGCAAGAATGTTGAAAAAGCTCGAATGCATTGGTATTGAAAACACGGAGCTTAACTGGTTTCGAAGCTTTCTCTCAGATCGTATGCAACAAACTGTAATCGAGTCAAGTGTGTCAAATAAAGTGGCAGTCAGTATTGGGTTGCCGGAGGGATCGGTATTGGCCCCAGTACTTTTTAATATTTACATTAACGACATGGCACTTAAGCACTGTAAGTTAAAACTGTTCGCTGATGATACACTGTTAACGATCAGTGACAGAAACTTACAGACTGCGATGACTAAAATGCAAGAAGACTTGGATTCTTTGTACAAATGGTTGTGTTTAAATAAACTTAAGTTGAATGTAAAAAAGACACAGTTCATGATCCTCACTAGAGCAGTTAATCTTGGAACCACCAGTTACAATTTAAAAATCAAAGAGGAAGAAATTGAGGAAGTTAAACTCATTAAGTACCTGGGTATATATATAGATAATAAACTTAAATTTGATGAGCATGTTGAGCATACAGTGAACAAAATTGCGAAAAAAATTGGTCTTATGAAAAGATCTTGTAAGTATCTGAGAAGAAGGTATAAAACCCTGGTCTATAGATCTATAGTAGANTACAAATGGTTGTGTTTAAATAAACTTATGTTGAATGTAAAAAAGACAAAGTTCATGATTCTCACTAGAGCAGTTAATCTTGGAACCACCAGTTACAATTTAAAAATCAAAGAGGAAGAAATTGGGAAAGTTAAACTCATTAAGTACCTGGGTATATATATAGATAACAAACTAAAATTTGATGAGCATGTTGAGCATACAGTGAACAAAATTGCGAAAAAAATTGGTCTTATGAAAAGATCTTGTAAGTATCTGAGAAGAAGGTATAAAACCCTGGTCTATAGATCTATAGTAGATCCACATTTTATATACTGCCCAACAATCTTCTTAGCAAGCGACGCAAATATCAAGAAATTGCAAAAAATGCAAAATAGAGCTATGAAGTTCATATTAAATAAGCGTTACGATACACCTACGCAGGAGATGATCACAGATATGAATTGGTTGAGTGTTAAGCAACAGGTTTTCTATCATGCTATGAAATTCGTATACAACATAAAGAACGGTAAACTTCCAGACTATCTGAGCGACAATCTTCGGTATATAAATGAAACTCATTCATATATACTCAGGGAAAACCATTGCTTTAGACTCCCACTTTATATAACAGAGGTAGACAAAAAAAAATATATTTTATAAAGATTTAAAGTGTTTTAATGAGTTACCGCCACATGTAAAAGACTATGATAACTTTCCTGTTTTTAAAAGACAACTATTTTATCACTGTAAAACTCTGGATATTAGGTAGGAGAGCACGGAACGGAATGGAAACCAGGCCTTTCCATCCGACCAAGCAGCAAATGATCTAGCATACGAAAGCTTCCGACTATGCCCAACAGCCCGACCATAACGCGGAGCGGAAACTAGGCCTTTCCGCCCGCCTCACATCACGGAATCCAGCGTCAGGGTTTGCATATTAATGACGACGGGAACATGGATCGGAGACTNACGCCTTACATCACGGAATCCAGCGTCAGGGTTTGCATGTTATTGGCGACGGGAACATGGATCGGAAACTCGGCCTTTCCGACCGTGACTATCAACTCGTGAGCAACGCGAAGCGGAAACAAGGTCTTTCCGCCCGCTGCACATAGTACATATGTAAAGGTAGACTGGAGACTAGGCCTCGCCAGATACCAAAGTAGTTAGACAATATACATTTATATAGGTTATTTGATAGTTTTAGAAACATAAACAGCTTTGTAATTGAAAATTTATACTTACATATACGCATACTTTGTTATGTATTAAAAATACCTATCTGTACTTTTAAGTCGCAAGAGTGTAACAAATAAATAAATAAATAAAATGAAAGTACATTCGGTACAAACACTCAACTTTAGGTACATTAGGAACGTAGATAAATATTTTCTCAGGTTAGGTTAGGTTGAAGTGGCTGCTAGGCTCAGAGGGCGCCAGCACACTTAGGCCCGATCAGGACCCATTGTGATACCACATGGATCCAAAAACCTCTACTCCTTAAACCAGTTCGTGGAGTCTGCGAACCTTAACAACTGCCGTATTCCAAACTTAGCAGTTCAGCTTATATCGTCTAGAAGACCTTTACCTAGGAATTTTTGTCTTTTCCTGTCTAGTACTGGGCAATCGCAGAGTAAGTGCCTTATTGATTTAGGCTCTTCTTCGTTGTGGCAGCTCCTGCAGTAGTCGCTGTGACTAACCCCGAGGCGTTATGCGTGCCTTCCTATCAGGATATGTCCTGTGAGCAGACCAATGGCCACTGAAATGTCGCCTTTATTGAGAGTGAGAATTTCCCTCGATCTCCGTACATCCCATTTTGGTCATGTGAGCTTCGTTGTATTACAGTTTTCAGTGCGCTCCCATCTGGAGGCCGCTTCTTCAAGGAAGTTCTCCCTTAGTAAGAGCTTGCAGGAAGCGAGTGGCATACCCATCCTCTTCCAGGCTGGTGAAAGTGTGCCCCGGTACCCATACCAGGTGCAAAGCGAACTGCTCTGCCATCACATTAAGTGATTTGCGGCAGTTGGCAACTGTTTCCGAATTTATAGTGACAGAGTCAAGCGCCATAAGGGCCGCCTGACTGTCTGAGTAAATATACATTTCCGTAGTGGCGATAACAGCTAGGTTTAGGCTGTCAACGGCTTCTTGTATGGCTGCCAATTCGGATTGAAAGACACTACAGTGGTCAGGTAGTCGGAATGATCTTTTTATTTCCAATTTCTCCGAGTAGACGCCTCCTCCTACCCTAGTTCTAGTTTGGAGCTGTCCGTGTAGAATCTTATGGCATCTCTAGACCCCGGAACTCCTTCGAGCCATGATTCTCTGCTAGGTAGCGTTACGATATAACCTTTAGTGAAAGTGAGCCTTGGTACACAGTAGTCCGTTGTACTCGGTAGTTGTCGGTTTCTCAGAATTGTGGTGTGACCATAGCGAGCCGCTTTCCAGCTTTTAAGACCCTGTAGTCTTAGGGCTGCAAACGCAGCGTATTGCCGTCCCATAATATCTATGGGTATGATGTTAAGGATCGTATTCATTGCCATAGTAGGTTTTGTGCGGAGAGCACCACTAATGCAGACCAGGGCCGTTCTCTCCACTTTTTGTAATTTAATACTGTTTACTTTCTTCTCCAGCAATTCTCGACTTCCTTCAGTTTTACCTGCATAATGTCACATAGAGTCTGTGGAAATTTCCTATTTACTGTTAGTGCAAGATCATCCGCACACGCAAATACCTTACCTTAACCCCTCCATGCCACACAGCAGTGAGTTTACCGCTGCGACCCATAATAGAGGGGATAGGACTCCCCCCTGCGGGGTGCCCCTCTCTATGCCCCTGGTCAACGATACCCCCGCCAGCTCCGCCCGAACCACCCTGTGAGGATCTCCTTCACATGCTCTTCCTTCGCCTTGCTACACAGGTCAGGCGTTGTGGTGAACCTTTGCAGGATTCGAGCAGCCAGCTTCCTATGTCGATAGCCCGCTGCAGCTGGTTCTGGCCTCGTGAAGGCCGTGGGTGTCGCGGGAGGACTGCCCCAGATTCAGCCTTTTCCCCGGCTGCAATCTGCATGCCAGGTTGGCATCCACTAGTGCCAGGAGTTCCCGGGGTGGACTCCTTTGAGCATCCCCACCGCCGCTTTCCTTCGTTTTTGCGAGAACTTGGCGCGGTTTCACCATTGGCCTTGGTTTCCCGCTATTTGTCTCCGCACTACGGCTGGTGGAGGTACTCCGCATCGCTTGAGCCCCTTCTTTAGTGGGCCGAGACCCTTCGGACGCCTTAAGGGGACCCGTCCCTTTATAATTTGTTTTGGTTGTTGTTGTTGCTGTTTTTGTTGTTATTCTGTTTTTTCCATATTTGATCCCACGGGCTGCGGAGAAAGGGGTTCGTTCCCCCGGGCAGAGATCCGCGATGCCCAGGTAAGGCCTACTTACATTCTGGGTATGGCCGCCTCCCAGAGGGCTCCGTTCGCGACTGGCCTATTTAGGGGCCCCTAGCCTGGCCGATCCTCGGTACGGTGCGCATGACGCCTTGATCCAACCCCTTCAGACCTCCAAGCCACGATCAAAAACCATTTCCATATGACTACGCTAAGCAGTTTAGCACATAGTACTGATTCCTGATCTTAGCTGAGCACCATTCTGACATCGCACAGAATCCTCTGTAGTGCCCATTTCCAGTCAGCACCCTCGTGGAGGGTTCAGCCGGAGGNTTTACTGTTAGTGCAAGATCATCCGCACACGCAAATACCTTACCTTAACCCCTCCATGCCACACAGCAGTGAGTTTACCGCTGCGACCCATAATAGAGGGGATAGGACTCCCCCCTGCGGGGTGCCCCTCTCTATGCCCCTGGTCAACGATACCCCCGCCAGCTCCGCCCGAACCACCCTGTGAGGATCTCCTTCACATGCTCTTCCTTCGCCTTGCTACACAGGTCAGGCGTTGTGGTGAACCTTTGCAGGATTCGAGCAGCCAGCTTCCTATGTCGATAGCCCGCTGCAGCTGGTTCTGGCCTCGTGAAGGCCGTGGGTGTCGCGGGAGGACTGCCCCAGATTCAGCCTTTTCCCCGGCTGCAATCTGCATGCCAGGTTGGCATCCACTAGTGCCAGGAGTTCCCGGGGTGGACTCCTTTGAGCATCCCCACCGCCGCTTTCCTTCGTTTTTGCGAGAACTTGGCGCGGTTTCACCATTGGCCTTGGTTTCCCGCTATTTGTCTCCGCACTACGGCTGGTGGAGGTACTCCGCATCGCTTGAGCCCCTTCTTTAGTGGGCCGAGACCCTTCGGACGCCTTAAGGGGACCCGTCCCTTTATAATTTGTTTTGGTTGTTGTTGTTGCTGTTTTTGTTGTTATTCTGTTTTTTCCATATTTGATCCCACGGGCTGCGGAGAAAGGGGTTCGTTCCCCCGGGCAGAGATCCGCGATGCCCAGGTAAGGCCTACTTACATTCTGGGTATGGCCGCCTCCCAGAGGGCTCCGTTCGCGACTGGCCTATTTAGGGGCCCCTAGCCTGGCCGATCCTCGGTACGGTGCGCATGACGCCTTGATCCAACCCCTTCAGACCTCCAAGCCACGATCAAAAACCATTTCCATATGACTACGCTAAGCAGTTTAGCACATAGTACTGATTCCTGATCTTAGCTGAGCACCATTCTGACATCGCACAGAATCCTCTGTAGTGCCCATTTCCAGTCAGCACCCTCGTGGAGGGTTCAGCCGGAGGATTTTTGCCGACCTTTTTTTCTTTTTTCTCAGGTAATCAGGTAAGGTAATAACAACGAGTCATGTAACAGCATATATGTAGGAATCACAAAATCAAAATTAAAAACTAGATTAGCACAACACAAATAGGACTTGAAACAATTTCAGCTTACAAATATAAAAAAAAACAGCACTCATGGCCCACTGTGCAGCTAGCGGCCACTCACCGAATTTTAACGACGCTGTGATTCTACAACAAGAAAAACGCTACAATAAGCGCTTTACCTTGGAAATGTTACATATAATAAACACACCGGCAAACATAAGATTGAACTACAAAACGGACACTGAAAACTGCGCTCACTTGTATAGACACTTGCTTACAAACAAATTGACAGTACCAAACTACACGCCAAACAGTGCGGACGTGTAAATTAATGTATGTATGCATTTTGTTTTTTATTTATTGTTTTGGAATTTGTATTGTGTCAATAGTTGCCCTGAGGACGGTTACCGAAGCGTAATCGAAATATATCGGAAACAAACACCAAAACAACTTGTGTTTTCATAAAAAAAATTTAAAATTGACCTCGAGCCGGCAAAATACTAAATTTTTTCATATAAGTAATAAATTATCAACTCATATAATTTCATTAATTTTCATACAAATACTAATTTTATTAACTCTTACAATTTTCAAATTTTCATTACGTAATAGTCTTATATAAGTTATACTTTTTCATACAAGTATTAAATTTATTAACTCGTGTAAGTTTATCAGTTCACATAAGTTTCAAGTTTTCATAAATAGATTTTATCAATGTGTAAAAAAGTCGAGTAAATTTCTTGCATGCATTATTTTTGTGAAATTTCGTATTTAACAATTTCATAATTTTCTCATACATTTTCGGTTCTGTTGTAATTTTTTAAACAAAATAGCCTTTTTAACTCATAGAAGTTATGAGTTTTCATTCAAGTATTAAATTTATCACCTCGTATAAGCTCATTAGTTTTCATACAAGTAATTGTTTATTAATTCATATAACATATTTCACTTCTCTGATAACCACTCAAGTTGTGGTACTTTGCGCTGCGTTTTAAGTAAAACACAAATTTTTATAGGATGTATGACGATCTTAAAAATCAATTGTATTTTCGCCTTCACTTTTACAACTGTGTCTTATGACATTGATTCGATTTATATTTATAATGAGAATAACTAAGAAATCTGGCCTGACATAACAGTTAACTCGTCTCACATTTAACAATAGGCACTGAGTAAATATTTAACGTTAAAGCATAAAGAAAAAGTACATATGTACGTAAATCTAACAAGTAACTAAGCGTATATGTATGTATACCATGCCAGGCGACGAAGAAGAATACGAGCAAGAGTGGTAACTAAGCGTATATGTATCATGCGTATGTAGTGCATACATACATATGTATTTGCAGCGTACATATCTAATTCGCATGGATTATCGCTGATCTTTACTGCTGGCTCATATATAGGGTGATCCAATTATATTTATATTCTTGTCGGTAACACTATTCATCTTTTATTAATATAAGAATTCAAAGATTCTGTGGTATACATATCTCATGTATCTAATAAACAAAAGAATTCAAAAATTGGTTGACTTCCAAAACGTGTCAATGGGCGCGTTCATAAGACGTAGCTGTTTAGCTCATCTGCTACGAAACTGCTGGCAACTGTTGAATCCAACCATTACGTCTTAGAAACGGCTTGATGAATATGCAGCCAAATGAACAGCTGATAAATGTAAACAAATGAAATTGCAACAAATAGAGATAGTTGCGCCGATAGTATTTAGAATTCAACGCTGAGCTGCCGCCGTGTTGAAAAAATCGTTCAATGTTACAATGAATTAAACAGTGTAAAATTATATAGCAAACATCTTAAAAACATATATTTATATTTTATTATAAAATATTCTAGTTATTTTATCACATTAGTAATATAAAATATAATAAATTTGTTTGCAACTGCCACCTTACGAATCGGCGTTAAATTTAATATAAGCGACGTAAGTCTTTTCGATCAGCTGTTTAGGCTAAGCCCAACACGTTGAGCGTAAACATTTTCCGCTGGAAAATAGTGGCGGAAAGTTGCCAACTGTTGAGCTGAGCGGAACTACTCAACTGTGCGTTTCTAATATAGTATAATATTAAATATAAGATAATCTCTAGTTCTTATTAAAGAATAAATTATTTCTACTTGAAGTCTATTTCGACATTTTGTTTTTACTAATTTTTGTGTGGAGAAGATCCTTTCAACATTGGCTGAAGAATGTGCAATCAACAACAATCCTTGAGCGGTGTTTTATGTCAACAGTGGGTAATCGCGGCTCTTTGCTTAGCAAAGTGCGGCTCTTTTTTTTTATTTTTGCTTAGAACATTTTGGCTCCTTTTACATATATTTCTTTGCAGGATATTCTTTTTCATTGTGTTGTTTTTCTTATTTTATCTTTTTTATATACACATACGCAAATTGAGATCGAACATTACCTGCAATTTGGAGAATGAAAATTGGCTTTTTGACTTAATGTTCTTTACCGATATGATGGAATATTTGCAAAACTAGAATTTGTCTCTATTATTTTTACTTTTGAAGCTAAACTACGTCTTTTTATTCATGATCTCAAAAAAAAGAATATTTCATCATTTTCCATGGCTAGAAAAAAATATTGCACATGATTTGACAGCAGATTTTGAAAAAAGATTTGCCGATTTGAAATTATTTAAGTGTAGATACGTTTGCATACTTCATAAACCCTTTTTATGTAACATAATTGAAGATGAATTTACAATATCCGAAATACTCCTTTTTAAGAAAAGCTAAAGAAGAAAAATTATAGTTTTTGGAATTAAAAGAAGATAAGGCACTGCAAATCTATACTAATTATATAAAGAGAAGTCCCTTTTCTTTGTAACAGGTAATCTCGCGAACGGCTGGTCCGATTTTCATGAAATTTTGTATATAAATAGCTTTTGGTAACCACCATGTTTTAGGCTAAAAAAATTTACTTTTCTTCGGGTAGGTGGACCAGGGACCGGTCTATTCGAAAAAATCTAATTATGGTCCGATTTGCTTAAAATTTGGTACGTAAGTAGCTTTTTTGCATATATTAGCACATATGATCCATTTTGTCCGAGAAGTTGACCAGGGACCGATCTGTTCGAAGAAATCGTATTTATGGTCCGATTTGCTTAAAATTCGGTACGTAGGTATCATTTTGCTTGGATAAGCTTATAGATTCCTGTTTTCCAATTTTCATGCAATTTCGAATATAAATAGCTTTAAGTAACGACCATATCAAGGGGCGAATTCGTCACTAGGCAAGATTTTTTTGCGCCAATCAGAAACAACGCATACTGTCAAAATATAATTATAATATATAATATATCTCAACTAATATATGTATATTTAGAAAGCCGTTTGTTAGCTTTCGCAAGGCTCGAGAGCGGCTGAGCCGATTTTTTTGAAACTGCCACCTGCCGCACGTGTCCCAAGGATGGTTTTAGGCTGAAAAAAATCTATATGTAAAGGGGGCGTGGCACTTCCCATACAAACCGAATTTCTCATGCTACATATCTCTGAAAGTGTGCATGGTAGAGTTTTGGAAATTGGTATGGAGATATACGAAATCAATCGCATACCCTTGGA
>NW_016158051.1:128405-129415 GCF_001687245.7 Rhagoletis zephyria
GTATATTGCATTTCTGTAGAACATAAAAAAGTAAACGTGGTATTTTAAAGTATAATGTAATCGACCGTATCACGTCTCATGTTATCTCAATGGATTTGCGAATATCGAAAAATTCACAAACATGGAAACTTCAAAATGCGATATCTCAGTGAAAAATAAAGATATTTAAGCAAACTCAACGGCATTTAAAAGAGNATAGATATCTCGTAAATATAATTTTTTCCAATTTAGTGAGGTAGTTTCTATAATTTCTTTATCCCCGTGCTAGTAGTATAAAGTTAGTGACACTGCGCTTTATAACCAAAGAAAACACGACTATTGTCGCATGTGTAAACGAAAAGAGAGTGTGGGTCGTTCATGTAACAGAGTGCATAAACTTATAAGATTATCTGCTTGATAAAGTTATCGGTTTAGATGAATACCACTTTTGTGTAATCGCGAATATGTACATTTCGGTTGCGTTGGTTTGTGTTAATCCAATGTGCAAAGAAAAAGTCTGATACTCTGTACATTTCGGTTGCACTTGTTTGTTTAAATTTTGTGTGCAAAGGAAAGTCTGTTACGAAATAGGGATATCGATTTCTGCTTTGCATCTAGGAATATATAGGTTTGTTCCACACGCTTTCCGGGCTGTTTCGGTAATTAGGGGGTAAAAATAAGTTACTCTCTCACAAGTATCAAAAATGTGTCAACCCGTACCGAAAGTGCCCAGAGCTTGAGGAACGCAAAAATCCATTTGTCGTGTCTGGAATCAACAAATCAGTTCTAAACAATGATTTTATGTATATTCCCTGCAGTCAAAAATTATCAATTGTTAAAACTAACCAGCTTATAGTTAACATTTTGGCGAGATTTCGATTAATACCTCACTTTTAATTAGCTATGACAAAACCAACTTAAAGTGAATTGTAAAGTCGTGCAGGAGTCATGCAGACGCAATCGGGAGTTGGTTTTCTTTACAAGTTTCTATTAAATATCCTCATACAAAAATTACTTTCAATACACTTTTT
>NW_016158051.1:129440-131937 GCF_001687245.7 Rhagoletis zephyria
ACAAAAAAATATTTTGTTTTTCTTATTGATATTTTATGTCCAAAAGTAGTTAGTTACAAGTTAGTTGACATGTAATGCAGAGGTATCCAGGTCTGACTTTTTTGCGGCCATCGCCCCACAAAAGTAGTTAGCTTTTTTCGAACAAAATACACAGTTAATAGTTAGCACTAGTGTTCGCGTAAACAGACTAAAGTTAGGTATAAGCTAACGTCACTCCCTGCAGGGTTTATCTTACATAGCTAATAGAATTAGCAAATACCTACATTTCTGAACCTTTAGTGCTATTTTCCATTGGATTTTACAAAATTTGCTATCGGATGTAAACAAACAACTTCTTGCACATTTCTGGCCGGAAAAAAATCCGGGCTGTTTCGAGCACGAAGAAGAAGACATTTAAGATCCAAAAATGGAAGGTATTCGCTCTCTATTACCCATTTTTCTAGCGTGAGGAACGCTTCCTGGGCTGTTTTGGGCACCTGCGGGCTCCTGTAGAACAAAACTTTTGTTTCACCTGTTTATTCCCAATACAATTTTTTTTTAAAAACCAATAATGATTACTAAGAAATGTTTACTAGAGCTTAAAATTATTGTAACCTATAGAGGAATGTTGTACACAAACACATAAATAGAAGTTCACAAACTAAACCTCCTACCGTCATGTACCGTTCCCCACCCCGTACCACCGTCAAGGATTTCGTCGGGATAATAACACTGTGTGACTGATAAAGTTACAGATCTAATGATGCACAAAAAATATGCATACTTAGAATTTTGAATACCCCCTCACAATGTGGACTTAAGGTATAAAAACTCGTTTTTCGTACATTGAGCCTTATAATTGTTCGTAATTAATGGCCCCTATTATGAGTTGCATTCGATCTTCGACTGTGGTCGAAAGTGCTGATCGAACGAATTTTCATTTGGTATTATGGCACTCATTCGGTGAAGAATAGCACTATTGTGAATTTCGCTCGTTTAGGTTGTTCACAATAGTACATTTTTCACCGCTAAGAAGGTTTGTTTACAAATCGAGCAAACTAAATAGTGGGCTTATACATATTTATGTAAATTTGTGCAAATAAAAACGAAATAAAAAAGAAAGCGAGTTTATAAAAACGTGGTAAAAATGAGTACAGCGGAGTTCTGGTTGAACCATTCGTCAGAGGATGGGAGCTTAGAAAACTGGAGCAGAAAAAGTTTAAGAGAGTTTAAGTGTAGTCTTTCGAATATATTTTGACATATAATACATTTAAGAAATTTTGTGATCCAAATCTATTTAAAATATATTAAAACTATAAAGAGCTCTATGATTTTGTTCTCAGAGATCGTGCCAACAGAGTATTAGGATTTTCTTTCACATGTAAAACCGTCCTTTCGAGCTTGTATTTAGTATTCAAAATCATAAATTTTTCACACTTTTCTAATACTTTGCTACACCAACGAAAGCAAAATTCTGTTCGACAGAAAATTCAACGAAAATTTCGACACGCTTGCATAGCTCATAATACAAATTTCCCTTTCGATCTTTCGCTGGCTATGGAAGATCGAAAATCGAATGCAACACATAATAAGGGCCAATATCTTTTTATCCGATGAAAAATATATAGTGCGTACACGGTAACCGCAACGCTCAACACGTGCAATTCCTTGAGTTGCAAGTCTCTAAAACAAACCATTGTAACCTTTATAAGTGCAACTTCAAAACAAAATAACCTCAATACCTACAAACTTTCTTTGTTTATGCATGCCTCGCATACATAATTTGAACTTTTTGCATTTCTTTGATTAACCAGTATTCTGGAAAAACTACAAATTGGTGTTTCAGTTAAAGTGATGTGTCATGAGCAGGACCGAAGGAAATAAGCAGGAATAAGCAAATTTAAGCGCTTAGATGTATATACGCAAACGTCAAAGCAGTGAAGCTGTGTTTTTCTGTGATCTGTTTAAATTTTGTGTTTTATAAAGCTGTTACGCTGTTTACTAGGTCTACTTCTAAAAATAGTCAAACCTTTGATTTAACAGTGCCATCAACATCTCAAGCTGCACTGTCTAACTTAGTTCCTCCGAATAATTCGGAGCCCCGCACATCAGACATCATTACCAAAAAGTTGGTTGTAATTCCTCCGAGAAGATCAATCTTTGTCTCTAGATTTGCTAAAGATACTTCTTCGGATGATATAAAGTCATACATATCGACTAAAATTAGAACTAAAGATGTATTTATTCGTAAATTTAATTTTAAATACGATCGCGATATTTCNATCTTCGGATGATATAAATTCATATCGACTAAAATTAGAACTAAAGATGTATTTATTCGTAAATTTAATTTTAAATACGATCGCGATATTTCATCTTTTAAAATTGATGTAGCTTCCGAAGATTTTGATTCACTACTAAATAGTTCATTTTGGCCGACCGGGGCGTTTGTTCGCGAGTTTGAGTATAAACCTAATAAAAGTAATAATAACGTAGCTAAAATTTCTAATCTTAATTC
>NW_016158051.1:132699-137176 GCF_001687245.7 Rhagoletis zephyria
CCATGAAATGTGTGGCAGATTTAAATCGCCCAAAACAATCATAGAATCGGATGCCGTAAGCATTGCATTTACGGTCTCAAGTAAAGAAACTAGCTGCATATATACTGATACGGCAGAATTAGGAGGGATGTAGCAAAGACCTAAATAAATATAAGTCTTTCCAGCCTGTACACGTATACATTTAAATTCGTTATATTCAATGACAGGAAGACTAACTTCCTCGGATGGTATCGATGAAGGCACCGCAAAAAGAACACCACCACCGATTCTGCCCACGCGGTCACTCCTGTATATTTGATATTCATTTGGAAGAATTTCGGAATTAAAAATATGAGGTTTGAGTCATGTTTCGGTCAAGGAAATAATATTATAATTGCAGTCAAAACCTTTTAAATACAAGTCAGTTAATTTGGTATTCAAACCTCTAACGTTTTGATAGTAAATACTTAAATTAGACTTGCGAGTTAGTTTTGGAATCCGGGGGGTAAAATTTTGTTTCTGCCCTTATCATGCGAACGCGACTTCAAAGCTTAAAAAGACATAAGAACGAAAAGTGAAGCTTCTCAAGACAAAAATAATGACATATCAATTTTAAAAATCGGCCGTCAAATAACCAAGTTACAACGAAAAAACCATTTCGGCTGTATTTCGGAGGGTTAAAAAAAAAAATAAAAAATTTTTCCAGAACCCTCTCAACATAATCTTTAAATTTAGGGGCGGACATTAGCAACTTTTTTTTTCGACCCAGTCTAGTATATATATAAGTATCTAAAAAAAAACAAAAACGAAAAGAGATTTATTCGATATTTAGGATCGACACGATCCCGATAGGATCCAACCAAATATGCTGCTTTGGGCCAGGAAGGGCCCAAAAGCGCTTGGGAGTATCCCTGGCAAGATAATCTCGGGATATACGTCGGCTCCCAAGACCAAGCGAATCGGCGTTGAGGTGTGGAAGTTCGGGTCCGCTAGTCGAATGTGCGTGTACGGTGCGGCTATCGACGCTGCTGGTGGGGCTGATCCGAACATAATTTCGCACCACTGTTACATGGATTGCTACCCTTTTATTTTGGCCATGTTTGCCGCGCAAACGCAGTAGGCAACCCTGTTGCGAACCAAAATCAAGGTGCAGTTCGCGTACTAAATCGGCTGAACTAATCGAGGTCGGCGAGCACACATCAATCAAGGCGCGTATCAAATGGAGTCGTCCTTGCGATTCGACCTTGACCACGGCAGTAGGACATATTGATGTAACGGCAGCTGGCGGGGCCTCGTCTCCAGTCTACCTTGATGGCGGCGTCGATTTGCCGAATCTAAGTGTCTGGCCCGTGGGCGGAAAGGCCTAGTTTCCGCTCCACGGCGACGGCGTGAAGGCTGGCGTGGTCTGAAAGGCCGAGTCTCCGATCCACGGCGCCGTTCATGTGCTAACAGCGGTCGGGAAGGCCCAGTTTCCGNATTGAAGGCTGGACCTGACCCGCTCTGAATGGAACAGGCAGCTGGCGAGGCCTCGTCTCCAGTCTACCTTGATGGCGGCGTCGATTTGCCGAATATAAGTGTCTGGCCCGTGGGCGGAAAGGCCTAGTCCACGGCGACGGTGTGAAGGCTGGCGTGGTCCGAAAGGCCGAGTCTCCGATCCACGGCGCCGTTCATGTGCTAAAAGCGGTCGGGAAGGCCCAGTTTCCGATCCCCTTCGTGAAGTCGGGCGAAGAGTGCGGGTTGCTACTGCAGTTTCAATGACTTCGCCTTCCTCGGCGTCCGGTGGGAGAGCTCTGGTCTCTGTTCCAGAGTCTGAAGCATTGATCGATAGAATGTGCTCTGGTTCATCCTCACTTCCGACTTGCACGCTCCATGGTCTTGTGTCGACGGCTTGGTGCTCCTCATCCAGATGCAGAGTTGTATGATGCTTGTCATGGCACCGATGGCATCGCTCCTCGCTCGTGCACGTATCGACGCGGTGTGTCATAGACAAGCAGTTGCCGCAAAACCGTCCCAACAATGCCTCCCGCAATCTTTCTTCGGGAGATTTTACTCGGTTTATTGGACAGAGCCTGATTGGGTGATTTCCATCACATAGACGGCATACGAGCGAATAACGCGGTGATCGCTGCTCCGCCCTCTTCCTCATTGAAGTGAATTTAGTCATTGGCTGAAATTGGTTAATGTTTTCCCCTTGCTTTTATCCAATACTAGTACTGTGTACTTATGTACTAAATAATGTGCCTTTATGTGTGTAGGTTACAGTTGGGTGGCGAGCATTAAATGAGTTTAAAACCGAAAATAAAATATAGTTTATACTTTGAAAATAAATGTTGATTCCACACTGTAAATTGATAGTGTGAACTGCATATAATATCGTACAAGCGTATAAAAAGTGTATGGGCACCTCAAATATTGAAGCGATACATTGTGGACAGGTGTTATCGATTTTGCTTGTTTGCTCCCATTCGTGATACGTTAATATCGTAAAACGGTCCTGCCACCCCAAAAAAAAATTCGCTCGCTAACGTTGAGGTGGTTGCTACGTCAAAGGTTCACGCAAAATGATTGTTCTGATTCGCATCGAAAACCTTATGTAAAGCATGGCATAGTTTGTTTCATTTTTACAACGTGTTTTCGCGGTATCAAACAAGAACGGTGATAATAATCGATAAACGTGATACGAAGTATCATAATATTCCTTATGTCGATTACCGTATTTTTGCGCATCGCAATCATTTTTTAAACTGGTATTCCAATCAAAAACCATCTAACACAATGGTAAGATAATTTATTAAAGTACAATTTTTCCAGAGATTGCGAGGCATGAACCAATTAGAACAGACCGGTCGAGAAGCAGCCATTTGTGCGTTGATGACCGTCGAGTAGAGCAGTATTTATAATTTGCATAAAAGCCATACTTTGTGATAGCAATTGAGAAAATTATGCCTCGTCTTCATATTCTTTGTTTACCTTTAAAAGAAAATAACATGGCGTCGAAATTACAAACGTCAGCCAGAAAATTACTTTTTTTCTTTTGCTTCATCTTGTCGGATCTTGTGTAGTTCGACGGATTGAGTAAAAATCCCCAATGACGCAAGCTTAACGTAAGCATTTGGTCTCGAATACAACAGATGGCGCCATTGCTAATTCATGAATGGCAATATCCTGAATGGCTGAAAAGTCATTCAAGAAATAAACTATCACGAGGAGAAACGGTTCGTATAGTGGAATTTGTTATAATAGTAATTTGTAGGATAGGGTTTGATTTAATATACTTAGTTTAGGTTTCAGACGCTTGCCTGCATCGATTTGCAACCCTTTGCCTTGAGCACACAGCACGGATTAATGCTCTGTAAACGGATAAAAAGAAGATGCCCGAAGTGTAAGTGGTTCTGTATGTATGTATGTAATTAAATTTTTTTTTCATCCTACAAAATTATCTTCTGTTTGTTTTATTCACAGATTCTGCGGTTTCCGTGGTTTCAACATGAAGGAATTAATCTCGCTGGTGCTACTATGATTGTCAAAAATTTTGTGTCGACAAATGCGGCCATGAAGGTGTGCCGGTGTCAGCGTCGCAGTGCATTAAATCTATGGACGTTATATTGTTGCTTCCAATACCAGCACATGTTAAAGCCGCCCTAGAAGCACTCAATAAGGATTATATAATCCGTTTAATGAAATTAATGCACCAGCACGGTGCCCGGTTTGACTGGTTTCCACCACTTTATTGTAGGAATTCCTTGCAAATACATCATATTTTACGGAAAAGTAAGCACATAAAATATTGAGCATCAGCTGTATATATGTGCATGCATATGTGTGTCCGTACACACGCAGAAGTCCCCTGCCCTATGAGAACAAACTGGGTGCATATCACAGTAATTGCCCGTATGCTATGGTGACAGGTAATAAGATCAACGGAAATAAGGACAATTGACTTTATTTCCCACCCTGGTGCGAAATAAAGTCAATTGACATTATTACCTTTTTAAAAACGAAATAAAATCAATTGACGTTATTTCTCTTTCAAATATTAAATTTGCTTAGCTTCGCGCACACCACGTCACGCTACGCCGCGGCCCTCCGGGCCCCCTTCCCCGTCTCCCACCGTGCTGTAACGGTAAGGTAGATTTATTTTTTGTATACGTTGAAATAAAATTTGTATATATTTTAAACATCGAGGGCTTATATTCAATAATACTCTCTATCTGCACACTTTTCACAAAGATGAGATTCTGATATAAAAATCCACCTAAGCTTTAACTGTCATCAGTGATATTAATGCTACCTTATATAACGACAGGTAATAAGTCCCAGATGGTTTCTAAAATCANTATATGATCTCGGTTCCGATATTAAATAATCAATAATTGTTTATACCCGTTCAAAATATGCTAATTTAAAACACCGAATTCTTTCAGGGTTCCTCCGGGGTTTTTGGACATGGACTGTTTCTTCAATTTAATAGTGTTCGCTTTATTTTTGTGGAAACGAA
>NW_016158051.1:138185-169065 GCF_001687245.7 Rhagoletis zephyria
ATTTTTTTCTATGAATCGACATACTTTAAGCATTGTTGACGCTATTTCCATTTGAATGAGGAAATAGCGTCAATGACTTTATTTCCAAATTTTTGTTGACTTTATTTCGCTTTTGAAAAGGTAATAATGTCAATTGACTTTATTTCGCACCAGGGTGGGAAATAAAGTCAATTGACCTTATTTCCATTGACCTTATTACCTGTCACCGTATGCTATGGGTAGCTTTACCTGGTATGTATGGTAAAGTTTCTATTTATTCCTAATAACAGTGACAGACCTACGTATACCACTACATCTTGGTATGCGTGTGAGTTTATTAAATTTCCTAGCTTCTGCTGATTGGCGATTCTGAAGTATTTTGTGATTGACTTTGGGATTTGTAAACGAAAATTTTATTCCACTCAGTAAACTGTTCTGGCAGGGTAGGGATCCTTACTTCGTACAAACGCATAAATGTACATATATATGTATCAGTGCGCAAACATGTTTAGATTCTAACCAGCAATCTATGTATGTATATATATATATGTATGTCCAGTGATATGATGGTTGTTGTACATATGCCGAGCCGGTAATTATTTCATTGGGATGCAAGAGTTTTACTACAGATTCGGAACTGAGTAATGCAAATCGGGCTATGGTATACGATTGTGTATGAAGTCGTGAGAGACGTTGAAGATTCTGCTGAAAACCTACGTTACAAATGCCGCTGTCCGTCAACGTTGGAGCGTAGAGCGTACTACTGAGTTTTTTAAAAAATATTGGAGGGCGGCAACGAATAAGTGATGGGGTGAGTGAGTTTGAGTATGCTATAAATGCATGCATCTGCATATAATTATAAGTAGTATATGGATATATATAATTAAGAGGGGTTTATTTTCTGACAGTGTGCTTTGATTTATCTAATGTGGGCGCCATGCTTGTGTACCTAGTTCGCTATAAAGTGACACCCGTGACACAGTTACTGAGCTGTTGCGCCTTCTGAACGTGCCCCATATTTGCCAAGTACTGTGGTTTTTGTTACTGCGGTTCTTGCGTAGGTACAAACAAGGCAACAGATATAATAGTTATGACTCACCAAACTGCTTGGAGTTGAAATTCGATAATTCCACGCTCGCATACATACATATGTATCTTCGACATGCATTTTCGAAATGTATTAAATTTATATTATCTAGCATTGCAAAGAACTTTGATACAATCCTTAAGCGGGTACTTTAAGCATCTATGATTTTTATGAATTAAAGAGGCAACTTTCATAGATATATATATAACTATTTTGCATTTCACATATATATGTTATATTGTTGACCTTGGTCAATCCTAAAAAAAAAGAAGATTGGTTTAAGACGAGGTAGTTGACTCCTCGTCTTGTTCACTGTAAGGCGGAAGTAGGACTAATTTTACCAAAGGTCTTGTGATCTGGCCTCTGTCGGTTTGATATCCACCACTCATACCCTGTTGTCCGGACCTGGGTGTAGGTTGATCACTCTCCCAAGCCTCCATTCATTTGGTGGCAGATTGTCTTCTTTGATTATAACAAGGTCTCCAATTCTCATATTAGTTTGTGGATATTTCCATTTATTGCGTTTCTGGAGCTCTGATAGGTATTCAGATTTCCACCTTTTGCAAAACATGTGGTGAAGAGCCTTTAATCTTTGCCATCGATTTACGATCGAAGCACGATTTTCATCGGCGTCTATTTCTGGTGGAGCTAGTATGTGTCCACCGACTAGGAAGTGCCCTGGAGTCAGTGGCTCCAGGTCTGCTGGTTGATTTGAAGAGGGGCTCAGGGGTCTAGAATTGAGACATGATTCCACTCTGCATAATAGGGTTGTAAATTCCTCAAATGTGTATTTATGGTTGGAGGCAATTTTAGTGAAGTGGCTTTTGAAGCTTTTAACTCCCGCTTCCCACAGTCCGCCCATGTGGGGAGCTGAAGCGGGGATAAAGTGCCATGAAACCATTTGATGGACATATTTGGCTAAGGTGTCACCGCGGGCATTGGCCATAAAGACTTTAAACTCTGATTTCAAAGTTCTAGAGGCTCCGACAAAGTTAGTGCCATTGTCGGAGTAGACATTTCTTGGACAGCCCCTTCTTGCTATGAACCTAGCAAATGCTGCTAAGAAGGATTGAGTACTTAGGTCTGAGGTGGCTTTCAAATGGATCGCCTTAATCGCAAAGCACACAAACAGGCACACATATCCTTTGGACATCCGGCATCCTCGTCCGCTGTAACTCTTTGTGTCGAAAGGTCCTGCAAAGTCGACTCCCGAGTTTGTAAATGCTAAATGCTCGTGAGAATGTAGTGCGTTCCTTGGGAAGAATTCCCATTAGCTGCGTTTGCACGCGTTTTCTATAAATTGTGCAGACCTTGCAATTATGAATGGTGGACCGTATCAAGTTTTTGACCCTAGGTATCCAATACTGTGTTCGAATCAGGCGCAACATGAGCTGATTCTCACCATGCAGTGAAACTTTGTGAACGAACTGAACTATCAGACGGGACAAGTGGCTGTTGTATGGCAGGATAACTGGTTGACGCTCGTTATAGGCGAGATCACGAGATGCTCCTAGGCGACCACCTGTCCTCATTATACCGTCTTTATCGATGAATGGGTTAAGGGTTAGTACTTCACTCTTTTGACCTATTGATGTTTCGGATTTTAGTGCTGAATATTCTTCCCAATAATGCTTCTTATGGCAGATGATTATCAAGCGGTGAGTCGTTGCTTTAATTTCATCAGCTGAAATTGAATAAGATTTCGCCTGAAATAACGCTCTAGTTTTTGGGTGAGTTCTTTGAGAGAATCTCATTACATAAGATAAAACTCTCAAAGCTCTCGAGAAATCAGAAAATCTTTCAATAATATCAAAGTCGATATCTGACATTGTAGTTGCGAGTACCTGCACCCTTTTCTCTTCTATAACTGTATTATAGTCCTTTTCTTGAGTGGGCCATTTGGAGTTATCTTCTTGCAGCCAAGAAGGGCCCTCACACCACAGGGAGTTGTTTACTAATTCTTGCGCCGGAAGTCCCCTACTGGCTAAGTCTGACGGATTTGATGTTGAATCTACATGACACCAATTTTCTTTTCCGACCTTTTCTATTATTTTTGTTACTCGATGTGTAACAAAGGTTGACCATGAGCACGGTGGTTTTCGTAGCCAAGCCCGGACGATGGTCGAATCCGTCCACATCTGAGTTGTACGGTGGGCTAAGTTAAGATTATTAGTAATCGACTCCAGTATTTCTGCTAGCAAGACCGCCCCACAGAGTTCTAATCATGGTAAGGAAATTGTTTTAATTGGTGCCACTTTAGTTTTAGCTAGTAGTAGACTGATGGCGACCTTTTCGTCCATTTCGACGCGAAGATAAATGCAGGCCGCATATGCCTTTTCTGAGGCGTCGCAAAACCCGTGAACTTCGACTTTGGTTGTCGGTGAAAAGTGTACCCAACGGGGGATACGAATCTTTTCGATGTAACTGTAGCTTTCCTTAAAGTTTTTCCAGCGGTCCAAGGTGGTAGATGATACAGTTTCATCCCACCCTGTCCCTTCTATCCATATATTTTGCATTAAAATTTTCGCGGTAATTACAAATGGTGGGAGCCACCCTAAGGGATCAAATAATTTGGCAATGGCTGATAGAATTGCCCTTTTGGTATAGCTAGTCTGGTTTTCAATTGGTTTGGCTGTAAAGTAAAAATTATCGGTATGGGCGTTCCATCTGATTCCCAGAGCTTTGACCGTGCTGGTGGCTTCGAAGTCTTAGAAGTCTTCTTTAAGCAGATGGGATTTCGGTGTACCATGTAAGATTTCGTTGCAATTAGAAGTCCATTTCCTTAAGGGAAAACCAGCAGACTGCAATACTCCCGTGATGTCGTCCTTCGCTTTGATGGCAGATTCGATGGTGTGACCGCCAGCTAAAACATCGTCGACATACATATACTTTCTTAGGATGTCCGACGCAATAGGGTGCGAGTTTTGTACATCGTCAGCTAATTGAAGCAGGGTTCTAATCGCGAGGTAGGGTGCGCAGTTGACCCCGAAAGTCACAGTTTTAAGCTCATAAAGACTAATTGGTTCGGTTGGACTTGTTCGGAAAAATATTCCCTGATACTTGGTATCGTCAGGATTTAGTAATATTTGGCGATACATCTTTTCGATGTCGCTATTAAAAACATATTGAAAAAATCTCCACCGTAATATTAGAATTGTCAAGTCATTCTGGAGGACTGGTCCAGGATGGATCACATCATTAAGACTCACCCCATTAGCTGTAGGACATGACGCGTTGAAGACCATCCGTACTTTGGTGGTGGTGCTCTCTTCCTTCCGAACGGCATGATGTGGCAGAAAGTAATTTTCGCATTCATCACCCGGAATATGGTCAGAAATTCGCGTCATATGTCCTAAAGTTTCATACTCGGACAATACTCTATTGTATTCAGTTTGTAGGGGAGGGTCCTTTGCTAGACGGATTTCATTACGAAAAAATTGTGAGCAAGCTATCTTGAGTGAAGGTCCTAAGCGTGTGCACCTTGGGAAATCCTGTTTGAATGGCAACGATACTGTATATTTGCCATCCTGGTTCCGTTTAGTTGTACGTTTATAAAGGTCCTCGCAGTAAACTTCCTCTTTATTGTAGGTTTTGTTCTTTGAAATATCTTCTAACTCCCAAAACGAGGCTAGACGCTTGTCTAAGGTAACCTCATTAAAAAACGATACACGTTTATTAGTGATTGAAATTGCTTCCGTCTGACCGGTTAGTATCCATCCGAATACTGTTTCCTGAGCAAGAAGAGTACCTAAAACGTTCTTCCTAATACCGCTCAACATTATTTGGGCATAAACGTCGCCACCTAGGACAAGATCAACTTGTTCATTAATGAAAAATCTCTTATCCGCTAAAATGAGGTCGGGAAATGCTTGTTTCGTCATAGCATCTATCTGACAGGTCGGTAGATTACCGGTCAGCTGTGGTAAAAGGCACCCTGAAATTGTGCATATGGAAACTGTGCATACGAAATAATGCATATGAAAAAAACCGAAATAATGCATACGAAAAAAACCGAAATAATGCATATATGCACAGTTTCGATATGCATATGAAAAACCGAAATAATGCATATATGCACAGTTTCGGTTAAAAACCGCAATAATGCATATTAGAAAAACCGAAATTATGCATATGCACTCTTTCGTTTGAAAACCGAAATAATGCATATGAAAAAACCGAAATAATGCATATATGCACAGTTTCGGTTGAAAACCGAAATAATGCATATGAAAAACCCGAAATAATGCATACATGCACACTTTCGTTTGAAAACCGAAATAACGCATATGAGAAAAACGAAGTAATGCATACATGCACAGTTTCGGTTCAAAACCGAAATAATGCATATGACAAAAACCGAAGTAATGCATACATGCACAGTTTCGACTCAAAACCGAAGTAATGCATATGACAAAAACCGAAATAGTGCATACATGAAAACGAACTTCTTTCTGAGTAGGCGGCCTTCGGCCGCGCTTAGGGATTATAACCCTTACTAAGTAGAATTCTCCTTTCTGTGTTGCCGGAAAAGAAGGGCGGAAGTATTTTTGCGCAGAACTTCTCTCTGCGTAGGCGCTTAGGGATTATAACCCTTACTAAGTAGAATTCTCCTTTCTGTGTTGCCGGAAAAGGGGACCGGAAGTATTTTTGCGCAGAACTTCTTTCTGCGTAGGCGGCCTTCGGCCGCGCTTAGGGATTATAAACCTTACTAAGTAGAATTCTCCTTTCTGTGTTGCCGCAAAAGGGGACCGGAAGTATTTTTGCGCAGAACTTCTTTCTGCGTTGGCGGCCTTCGGCCGCACTTAGGGATTATAACCCTTACTAAGTAGAATTCTCCTTTCTGTGTTACCGGAAAAGGGGGCCGGAAGTATTTTTGCGCAGAACTTCTTTCTGCGTGAGCGGCCTTCGGCCGCACTTAGGGATTATAACCCTTACTAAGTAGAATTCTCCTTTCTGTGTTGTTGGAAAAGAAGGGCGGAAGTATTTTTGCGCAGAACTTCTCTCTGCGTAGGCGGCCTTCGGCCGCGCTTAGGGATTATAACCCTTACTAAGAAGAATTCTCCTTTCTGTGTTGCCGGAAAAGGAGGCCGGAAGTACTTTTGTGCAGAACTTCTTTCTGCGTAAGCGGCCTTCGGCCGCGCTTAGGGATTATAACCCTTACTAAGTAGAATTCTCCTTTCTGTATTGCCGGAAAAGAAGGGCAAACGAATTTTTGCGCAGAACTTTCCTCTGCGTAGGCGGCTTTCAGCCGCGCTTAGGGATTAAAACCTTTACTAAGTAGAAGTAAATAATTCATATTAGAAAAAACGAAATGATCCATATGCACACTTTCGTTAGAAAACCGAAATAATGCATATAACAAAAACCGAAATAATGCATGCATGCACAGTTTCGGTTGAAAACCGAAATAATACATATGAAAAACCCGAAGTAATGCACACATGCACAGTTTCGGTTGAAAACCGAAATAATGCATATGAGAAAATACCGAAATTATGCATATGCATACTTTCGTTTTAAAAGCGAAATAATGCATATGAAAAAAAACGAAGTAATGCATACATGCACAGTTTCGGTTTAAAACCGAAATAATGCATATGGTAAAAACCGAAATAAAGCATACATGCACAGTTTCGGTTGAAACCGAAATAATGTCTAAATGCACAGTTTCCATATGCGCAATTTCGGTGCCCCGTGGTAAAACCAACACTGTGGTATCTATTTTAATAAATGGGTGATCGCAATTGAATCGCACACGCTTTTCTCACCTGCGCCGACACGGTATTATTGATGCCTGATACCTGGGCCCTATTCCACAAAACAACTTATCAACTTTTCACTTTGCACTTTGCAAATTTTTCGTCAATTTGCAAAACTTTGTGTTCCTCAGAACTGTAAAATTTGATAAGTGATAAGTTGAAGTTGATAAGTGTAATTTGCAAAGTCTTTGCAATTTTTGTACTCTCTTTGCAATTTCTGTTCCACGTACGTTCTCTTATGCAAAGTGCAAAGCTAATATTGAAAAGTATAATTTGCAAAGACTTTGCAAATAAATGCGCTCTTTCGTTCCTCAAAAACTGTAAATTCTATTGTTGCAAAGCAAACTTTGATAAGTTTGTCAAAGATTTGCAAGGTAAGCGATCGCTTTACAAATTCATATTGTTATAACTAGTCAAGCTTTAAAAATGTTACGACGTGAGTTTTTGTTCGACAATAGTGAAGACGCGGTTATAACTAGAAATTATAGAGACCGAATTAATTTTTCGGGACTACAAAATTTTAATTTTAAAGAGTGCTTCCGTTTAAATCAAATCCAAGTTGATTTCCTTTTAAATAAAGTTGGAGACAAAATAGAGCACAATACACAGCGCAGTCATGCTTTGTCGGCTGAAAATCAACTGCTACTGTGCTTGCATTGGCTCGGAAATGGTTGCCAGTACCATGGAGTTGCAGCTATGCATGGTGTTGCAAAATCAACAGTTTGCAGAACCATCCATAGAGTTGTCGACATTATAATAGACGTTTTATTTCAAAACACAGTGCGATGGCCCGATGATGTCAGTGGTATTGCTGAAAAGTTTTTTATGATGGGTGGATTCCCTTGTGTGTGTGGTTGCGTGGATGGCACAATCATTAAAATTGATGCGCCTACATTACACGAGGAAGGATATGTGGACCGGAATGGAAACCACTCATTGAATGTGATGATGATATGCGGGCCAGACTACACATTTTACAGTGTAAATGCAAGTTGGCCGGGCAGCGTTCATGACTCAAGGGTGTTACGGAATTCGGCTGTAAGTCAAAGATTTGACAATGGATGGAGACCATTTCCGGATGCTGTTGTTTTGGGTGATAGTGGTTACGGGCTAAAAAACTGGTTGATACCACCATTACGCCGAAATCCCGATAACCCTGCTGAAGAGGCTTTCAATCGTTGCCACAAAAAAACACGGCGCATAATTGAAAATAGTTTTGGCATTCTTAAAGAGAGATTCCCGTGTCTAAATTATTTGCGACTGAGGCCTGAGTTTGCAGGAAAGATAGTCATTGTTTGTGCCATCTTACACAATATTGCCAGTGGCATCGGAAGGGGTAGTGAAAACATGCAACCCTTTGAAGACACTGACAATGAAATCGAGGAATTAGATGAAAGTGCTGAAGAAGAAAATGATGCCCTTAATAATTTAGATCATGCGAGTGGAATGGAAAGGGTTACTTCTCTACTGCAATACTTCTCCTAATGCCAACCATTAAAGTGAAATAAAAGTGGTCCTTTGGCTATGATCTTTTTCCACTGCAAAAGCGTTGTTTCTTTTGGGGTTTGAGATTAACAGTAACAAGTTTTATGTAACCCAATTTTCAATATAGAAAGTAAAAATATCTAATTCACTTATTTTTTATTTTTAAATAAAAAACATAAAAAATTAACAAATACTAAATGGGAAAATAAAAATAATAATACATAAAAAACTCAAAACTCCTCAATTAACAACGAACGCGAAATATCTTCCGTTGCTGCCGCTGCAATTTCGCGGGTTATGGCAGAGGGTGGAAGTTGGAGCTCCCTCTCCAATTTTAGGCATTGAAGTTTTCTGTAATAAACCTCAACCTCAAGGAGCTCCAGCCGACATTTTTTCTCTCTATCCAAAGTTTCACTTGGAAACTTGGTAGAGCTCTTCCTTTTCCTTGGGTTTGGAGGGGGATTGGCAGGTGTTTCCTCTGTCATCGACACTCTGGAATCACACTCAGCTGATGGTAGATTTTCTGAGTTTCCATAACTTTCTGGCAAATTCAATCCATCTACCACAGCTGAGTCTGATTCCAGAATATCGAGAATGGCCAAGTCAGCTTCATCCATAACGCTGTCCTTCCCCCCTCCGGATCCAGTTTTTCGGGCGTTATCCCTTTTACTCTGCAAATTAACAAAATAAAAATAAAAAGAAATAAAAATATTAGCTTATTTTCAAATATAATAATCAGAACAATATATTTCATGCCAACGAGGTGTATTTAAACTTTATTAAGCCACTGTATGTACAAGGTACATACATACATACGCGAAATGAATATTTGCCTATTCAAATACTTACGGTATATTTTTACAGTACATATAGCAAATAATTATATTGTAAATATATACCCGTTCTTCTAATCAGCAAGAGTTGTTTATTGAGCGCACTGTTAACTCACAACAACAATGTCTATGATAACGATTTGTGTTGTTGTTGTCAACAAGATGCTTGTTAGTTATTAGCATTGCACAATATAAGAATTAATAGAAATTTCAACAGTAACAAATGAGGCAAATATAAATATTTGCTATGTGTAGGCAATAAATTGTTGTACTTACCAATGTCCGGCTCTTCCAGAGCCCAAACAAACTGTCCCTCGCATAGGTCCATGTTTTTTGGGCCGACGCCAGTTGCAGGGATTGGGCTTTTTTCAAAACATCCTCCCAGGCAGCCTGTTTATCTAATTTGTTAACCTTCAAAATGAAATATAAACTTAATTATGTTTGAAATTTACAATAATTTTATAAAAAAATACTTACTTTATTGTTTTGAAAATTTGCAAATAAAATGTCTTTTTTTTCTTTTATTACATTCAAAACTGCAAGTTTTTTTTCAATTTTTATTTTGCGGCTCATTTTAAATCTTTACCTTAGTAATGCAAAGTGATTAGTGATATGACAGAAATGCAAAGTTGATTAAACGCTTTGTGGAACACTTTGCACACTCACTTTGCAAGAGAGCCCAAAGACTTTGCAGAGAGTGCAAAGTCTTTGCAAAAATATGCTCTCTTAGCAAAGCCTTTGCAAAACTAAGCTCAGCGCATAGTGAGATTTGCAAAGAATATTGTGGAACAGAAACACTTTTCACTTTGCAATAAAATACAAATCGATAAGTGCAAAGTGAAAAGTTGATAAGTTGTTTTGTGGAATAGGGCCCTGGGCTTGCATTCTTTTGGACGGAAGGTTAATTTTACGTTTAAGCCTTTCGGTTATAAACGAACATTCCGAACCGGAATCTATTAATGCGCGTGCCGAAAAAGTAGTGTTATTAAAAAATATACTGACCCGCGCGGTTCCCAATAAGATCCCTTTATTTGTATTAGCGAAACAAGATTTAACATTGCTAACCGAATTTTTATTTGCTCTTGCAGAATCGAGCTTCAATTGAGCCTGTGCGGAAGTAGACGCAACATTATCCTTGGGATCTGATTGGTTCGTTTGAACAGTTGATTTCGGTGTGGCTGCCTCGATATGTAAGAGCGTGTTGTGTCTTTGGTGGCAAGTGCTGCAATTATAAGAGCTAGTGCACCTCTACACAGTATGTCTTGAAGATAGGCAGTTAACGCAACTATTATTGTTCTTCACGAGTGTGATCCTGTCGGATGTTGAAAGCTTACGGAACTTCTGGCAGTCTTTTAATCTGTGCTCGTTAGATTGGCACAATTGGCATGTAACTTTGGATACACTTGCCTGGAAAGCTCCAAGTCTTTTTTGTGGGGCTTCAGTGGTATGTTTAGCATTCTGTGGTTTTGAAAATCTGGANTTTCTGGCAGTCTTTTAATCTGTGCTCGTTCGCTTGGCACAATTGGCATGTAACTTTGGATACACTTGCCTGGAAAGCTCCAAGCCTTTTTTGTGGGGCTTCATTGGTATGTTTAGCATTCTGTGGTTTTGAAAATCTTGGATGGGTAGTGCCCTTTATAATTGCATCCCAGTTTGATATATCAATTTGATGACTTTTTAGTGATGAGATGCAATTATTAATATCTCTCTGCAATTTTTTAATCGAGGCGCCGCACTCACTATCAACAGTATTTAAATTAAAAAGAGTCTTTAATTGTGAATTGACGAGTATGCGTTTATTCTCGTACCTATCCGTTAAATGTTTCCAAGCTGTAGAAAATCCTTCATTGGTGAGTGGGCATTTTTTAACAATATCTTTCGCCTCTCCCTCTGTTTTTTGGATCAGGTGGCATAGTTTCTCAACAGGAGTGAGGCGCTTATTCAGGATGTAGATGGCCGTGAACATGTCTCTAAATGTTGGCCAGGAAAGATAGTCGCCCTTGAATACATCTGTATCGCACGGGGGTAAGTGGATACTGTGTTCGCGGTCGGACTGATCTTCTACATCCTTTTCACTTTTAACTAATTTTGCGTGGAGATCTGCCATGTTCGACATGCAGCGCAAATAGACTGAGTACGAGCTCTTGTATTTTTTCTTCACTGAAGAAATATCTTTGGCTTCTGCCTTATCTGAAATTAAATATTCCTCATATGCTATTTTAACCTTTCGCCCCATTGCTTTAAGTTCTTCTTGCTGGATCGCGAGAGTATATTTTGTATGCTCTGTCTGGGGCACGCTATTGTAATCTGATTCAAACTCAGTTACTGCGTCCGCCAGCCGAATGTATGTATCCATGTTTGTTTAATTTATTTAAAGAGAACCCAAGACGAAATGAACCTAACTATCTTTTCGAAAGTTCCAAGCAAAGCAAAAACCATCACATTATAAGAAACTCAACACAAGAATTTAAGTTCAATTGTTCAACTCCTTTATTTTTTTTGTTAAAAAAGGATGTATGTATATGCACATCAATTCCTATATTTACAGGTAATTAACTCGCCGCCCAACTTGCACCAATGTTCAATTTGAATATATGTATATGTGAACGTAATGTGTAACTCCGATGTGCAATGATATTTGAACGAGCGGCTGGTGATTTTGTGGAAGTAGTATATCAGCGTTAAAGTGACTATAATGTGCAGACCAAAAGTGANGCGCTATGTGTATATGTGAACGTAATGTGTAACTCCGATGTGCAATGATGATTAAATGAGCGGCTGGTGATTTTGTGGAAGCCGTATATCAGCGCTAAAGTGACTATAATGTGCAGACCAAAAGTGATTGCAAAAGATGATAAACCAAGAGTGTTAAACCAAAGTGCAGTCCCGAGTGAGGTTAGATCTCCTCCCGCACTAAGTGAAGTGTTGTTAGTGTAAGTGGTTGCAGAAATTAAATATACGTGCCACCAGAAGGCTGTGAAAATTGTGAAATCCACCAAGTGTGCGAATTAATTCAATCTGTGCTTTTCAGATATGGCACACGGACTAAGAAAATTTAACTAAAATGTGTGCCGTTGTCATTTACACTAACCAAAACTTCCGTGGGCTTTCTCAGAATGGCCGCAGCGCGCACTTGTGTTTGGGTTATATGCACTATATTCATGGACTATTGAATCGCGATTCGGACTATTAATGCAACAATAGTGAACGTTGTTCCACAAAATCACTCGCAGCTATTATGTTCTTATTGCGAAATAATCTTAATTTTTTTTTTCTTCGGAGCGATATTTTCACTAAATAGGTATATGTGTTTGTGCAATGAAAAATGTCAACCACGTACCTTGTTACCTCCTTGTATTTATGCGATCGGTTAATTGTATAAGGTGCGTTCTTGTGTAGTGGATGATTGCGGCAAGTGTGCTTTTGTGCTTCGGTTGTGGGCAAGTGCGTCGGTTGTGGGCAAGTGCGTCGGTTGGTAGAGCTGTAGTGGACTGTATGCAAAGAGTTTGTCTGGTTAATTTGCTCCCGGCGGAGATGGACCATGTGCAACGCTGCAACGACTGCGTACTTGATAGCTCAATGGTTCGCAGTTTGTTGCACCGATGTCGTTTTAGAGATATGGTGAAAATAAATAAAGACGGGAATTAGTCTTCCGTATAAAATGTAATTCTTTTATTACAAAGTATGTATATATATATTTTGCTATGTATGCACAAATATCGGATTGGAAATTTGACTTTTACCTCAATCGCTTATGACGTCGGGTGATGGCTGATAGTCGTCCTCTGTTGATCTCCAGAAAAGAAGTAACCGATCTCCTTTTTACGCAATTAAGTTCAACCTCCGAGCAGCAAAACTGTTTGGAGGGGTAACTTAACGAAAGTAAATTTGGCGGGAAGTATTACTAATTGTGGGTTATTAATACATGCAAATGTATACATGCATGTGTGTATAAATGAACATTAGGGTGGTACACCCGTTGCATTATTTTGAGTTTAGGGTGGAGGCCTAAACAACTTCACAAAAACGGCAGCAGGTCCTCTATAGAAAACTATCGAGGCATAGCGAAACTCTCCGCTATCCCCAAATTATTCGAAGCTATTATTGTTAACCAGCTGACATATTCTATATCTTCTTCAATTACACAATCTCAACACGGGTTTTCTTAAGGAAAATCTACTATGACTAATTTATTTGAGTTTACAACTCATGTCTCGAACGGTTTTAGAGAAAATGCTCATACCGACGTAATATACACCGATTTCAGTAAAGCTTTTGACAAAGTATGTCACTCGTTACTCATCCGTAAACTCGACCTAATCGGCTTTCAGCCCAGTCTTCTTCAATGGATCTCATCTTACCTCTCTGATAGAACACAAAGAGTTATTGTTAATAATTGTTCTTCCAACATCATTAAAGTTTCTTCAGGAGTTCCTCAGGGAAGCCACCTTGGTCCGATTCTGTTCCTGATATTCATTAATGACATTTCTTCTATAATAAAACATTCAAAAATTTTAATGTAATCCGATGATGTGAAACTTTTTAAAACATTGTCCTCTATCGAAGAATGGTATTTGTTACAAGCGGATCTGAACAACGTGGTTAGTTGGTGTAATGCAAACTATATGCCACTAAACCTTCAAAAATGTAAAGTTATGTGTTTCTCTCGGAGGGCTGTTCAACCAGCTGTTTATTCAATATCAAATTATAATCTGGAGCAGGTATCCAATTTTGTCGATCTTGGTATCACAATGGATTCCAAACTCAATTTCAACCATCATATTAATTTTAAAGTCAATAAAGCCAAAGGCGCTTTTGCATTTGTAAGGCGATGGTCAAAAGAGTTCAAAGATCCTTATGTTACAAAAGCTCTTTTTACCAGTTTAGTTAGACCTATACTAGAATACGGATCTATTGTTTGGAATCCCCGCTACCAAGTTCATTCAGAAAGGATTGAATCAATTCAAAAACAATTCTTGCTTTTTGCATTGCGTAATTTTAACTGGGATTCAGATTACAATCTCCCCCCTTACACAAGTCGTCTAAAGCTCATAAATTTGCCTACACTCGCAAGTCGTAGAGAAATGCTGGGTATAATATTTATCGTAAAATTAATGACAGGCTTGATTAATAGCCCGGCCCTCCTGGCTGAGGTAAATTTTAATGTTCCTTCTCGAGTGTCAAGACACTTTCGACCTCTATTTTTAAAGCCATGCAAAACTAATTTTGAACTAAACGAATCATTCCGTGGTTTATGTCAAGATTTTAACTGTCATTCCAGCACGTTTGACGTATCGGACTCGATTTTTACTATAAAGAAAACTATTATTTCCACTCTCAATAATTGAAATACTATCTTTAGCATATCCAATCAGCTGATGAAATTGATTCTGTAGCTGAATATTTTTATATCTCGACACTTAACAAACTCCTGTTTCCACTACTCGGCACCAAAAAACTAAAAAAAAGGTTCCGTACGTCATGCGGACGGCGACCCTCGTGTCGGTTGGGTGGGAATGGAGGGTAAAAAGCCGTTGGGATTAATTAATTAGATAAACATTAAATATGCTAAAAAAACAACCAAGAATCTAAGTACAGTTTAATGTTTTGTTTTTTATTCAGTTTATTTCAAGGATTGGACGGAATTCGAAATTTTCATATTTCCAGTAGTTTTACTGCATCGATTTAGTAGTCACTTTTTTACGATTATTAAAAATAATGCGGATTATATTACATTAAGTTATGAATCCTTAATTTTTTTTCCAGACTGAATTTAATTGTTTTCAAATGTTTGTTATCCTCCATTTGAGTTAACTATTTTTAGGCCCCTATTATGAGTTGCATTCGATCTTCGACTGTGTGTGTGAATTTCGCTTGTTTAGCTTGTTCACAATAGTATATTTTTCACCGCTGAGAAGCTTTGTTTACAGATCGAGCAAACTAAATACATAGTGTGCTTATACATATGTACATATGTAAATTTGTGCAAATTAAAATGAAATAGAAAAGGAAGCGAGTTTATAAAAGCGTGGTAAAAAAAAATTTTAATTCGCACAACGGAGCTCTGGTTGAACGATTCGTCAGAGGATGAGGGCTTAAAAAACTGGCCAGGAGCAGAAAACGTGAGAGTTTAAGTGCAGTCTTTCGAATATATTTTCGCTTACAATATATTTAAGAAATTTTGTGATCCAAGTCTATTTAAAATATATATAATATATATATATATATATATATATATATATATAAACAGTTCCATGATTTTGTTTTCAGAGACCGTGCCCACAGCGTATTGGGGTTTTCTTTCATATGTAAAACCAGACTTTCGAGCTTGTGTTTACTATTCACGACGTTAGAAGTGCTTGAAATTAATACAAATTGTTTGAAATTAGTGTCTAGCCGCCAAAAAGTAAGAAAACAAATGCGAAATCATACATTTTTGAAGTTTTCTAACATTTCGCTACACCAACGAAAGCAAAATTCTGTTCGACAGAAAATTCGATACTCAACGAAAATTTCGACACGCTTGCATAGCTCATAATATGAATTTCACTTTCGATCTTCGATCTTCGATAGCCAGCGAAGATCGAAAATCGAATGCAACTCACAATAGGGGCCTTAATCCCTTCAAAAACACCAATGCTTTCCCGTAGATAGGGGTGCGTATCGGCAATGAAAGTTCGGCATATCGATATCGTGATATTCAAAACTCACAATATCCAATACCGATATATCTACTAAAATAATATCGATATATTGAATATCGGAAATATCGAAAACGAAATGGTTAATAAAGATATATTATTTATGAAACTACATACGTATACTTGGAATTAAAATGCAAATAAGCATAAATTAAAATAACGAAGTTACTTTGGATAAGTACCTTAAAAGAGACACACCTTTTCATATGTATGTATGTATTTCTAAAAGTGAAGTACAAATTTTGATATTTTTATGAATTTTTTTCATGCTTACTATGCCAAAAGCTGTTTTGCGAGAGAAAAAAATTTTTCCAACTAGTCAACTTTATTTTCAATTCAGACCCCAGAGTAGGTAATGAAAAGTTTCCGATATTTCACATATCGAAACAAAATATTGTATCGATATCGTATCGCAACTCGTGATATCGATATAAATTAACCGATATGATGAACAACGATATTGATATATTGAATATCGTATCGGTATCGCCATCCCTACCCGTAGAGACCAACCTTTGGTTTTACATTTTTGTATCTAAGCAGAACTGGAATTGAAGTTTCGAGTTGAAAAAAAAAAAACCAAATCGGTTTTTATGTTATTACTAGCAGTCCTTACGAACTTTGTCCCGCCCAAAATTAATTTTTTATTTAAACATTTGGGACAACGTTTTTACCAACAATCACGTTCCCGTTTGGTTTTGTGGTCGTCAGAAGGCATATTCACCATTGCCACCTTAAATAACCTAATGAAAGCGTTATATCCGTGAAGAAGTTCTTATGGCAATAATTATCTGGTCCGATGGTGAATCGTCCTTGAATCTGTATAGTACTTACAATTGGTGGCAATTCCAAACTGGGGGAATATCACTAGTCCACAGAAATCCGATATACATAGACTTATTTAAGACGAAATACCTTAGAAGTGTTACAATTGTATATGTAGGCATTTATCATGAATTGTCTTTATTCTGTTTAGTCGCCGTAAAGCAATTTAACTTTGATCGTTGGTGTCTCCGATTGACTTCACTTGACGATTTTTATCAATAACTCGACTCCAGCGCCACCTTGCAGCACTTTTTCTGTAATAGTAGATATTGTCCCTACTTTTATTTATATCACGAATATGAGCCAATTCGGCCACGCTTACCTTGCCTTGCCCCGTCCATCGCATTTCACGGATGGCGGTGATGTCAGGTGCATACCCTAAGCTTCACTTTTTCTTTTGGGGAATATGCTTCGGTCTTCCAGGCTGAGGTATTTGCAATCCCCAAAGCCATAGACTACTTGGTGGAAAATAGGTGGAGGGAAGGAGTTTACGTGTCTACAGTTACAGCCAAGCTGCACTTAAGGCATTGGCCAGCCCTCTATCTAAGTACTTCCAAACTAGTTCGCAAATGCAAGTCTGGACTAAATTGTGTTGGTAAAGATAACGAGCTTGCTTTACTCTGGATACCGGGCATCTCGGGAGTGCCTGGAAATGAGACATCTGACCCTTTGGCCACAGTTGGATTACACCAGGTATTCCTCGATCCGCAACCAGTTATACCACTCCTCACTTCGGCCATCGAACCACCATCAGACTCTGGGCGGACACTTCGCTCAGCAATGACTGGGAGCCATAGAGTGGATACAGGTGGACAAAACTCATGTTTCCTTCAGTCTCAGAAGGTTTATCTAGTTTTTTCCTCTCACTAAGAAGACGGGACTGCTGACTGGTCTGTTCACGTGGCACAAAGACCTGACTGTGATAGGCGTAAATGACAACTCCATTTGCCCATCCTGCTTTGAAGAGGATGAGACGGTGGAACACTTCTTGAGCTTCTTGTTTGCTTGTTTGTTTATCATCGATTTATCTAGATTCGATCTCTTGTTTTTTGTCAGTTTCTGAATTTGAAGTTTGGCGTAAAAAGTTTTGCGGGTTTGTTGTTTCGAGTTTTGCATTTTAAAAATGCGGGTGACGAATATTTTTCGCATCACTAAAACTTGGAGCATTAAAAATAAAACTGATGCCATCAATACAAATAAACTAATTGACAAATACATCACATGCAAATTCACGAGTAAGCCGAACATGTGAGGAGTTTATCAATTGCTCTTAAAAAATATAACTCCGCAAAGCGAGACAGTTCTTCCATGGCTTTACAAGCTCTGTTTTTGAAAACTTGCAAGTATGTAATCACTTTTAATAAATAGAACACAAGAAAATATTTTATTTTTATATTTGCCACTCCGAATTTAGTTTGGGAACTCACTCGCGATGCAAATTTACATCGTTAGATTTAATCTTCACATTTTTTGATGAGCTTTGAGAATATGTTAGAAATGAGCATCAGATGGTCCACCGAAACCAGTAAAGTTTTGAAAGGGGTCTACGAGAAAAATAAGTTTGGGAACCTCTGGTATACTATGTAATATGCCTCTGCAATTTTGTAAGATAAACTAAAAATTTATACATCGTTTTAACCTGTAATTACTTAAGAAGTAAACGTCTTGGCTGTTCACCAAACTGGTCAATAGTTTTATCAATAATCTCAAATTGGTTCTCTCATACGAACTTTCGATGTACACTTAGAAGACACAAACGTAAAGACAAAGTAATAAACTATTGAACTATAAATTTAGTTATTAGTTTACCCTTTAATCCATTTTCCCTGATTGTCGACAACAACCAGGTTTTTACCCTTCTTAAATGGAATTACTTTGAAGTTAGCGAGAATAATTTAAAACAAAACCGGATAATCCACATATTCACACTTTTAATTATGAAAATTTACAAATTATTTTGTTAGAATTGAGTCCATGATTTTATATATAGTATATACTTAAGAAAAAACTTGAAATTTAGGGGGGGCCCAAATTATCGAGATAGCATTTCCTGGTACAGTTTTTGAATATATAGGGAAACATTTGGCTACGCCCATGGCCTCGTCAGCCGGTTGTTACGTCATCTAATTTTGAGCCTGCATCAAATTACTTGCCACAAACGCAGCATGCCATTCCTTCGCAGGGGGAATCGGCAAACCGTCGATTTTATGTATTATTTCAATAATGTTATTGAGCTTTGTACCACGATTTGTTTGTTAGGAAAGGAGGAAAAACAACAAAGCTTAAGCGGTAGAAGATATAGCAGCTATTTCGGAGATCACCATATCTCCTCATCAGACTTCTTTTTTCTAGACTTCCAGCAGGGATCGAACCCGCATCATCGATGTGCAAAGTCAGAAGCACTAACCATTGAGATATGCAAACCCCGTAAGCTCTTGTTGCTAATCCATTCCCTTATTCAAACTACTACTATCAAGTGCAGCTCATGCGCTGCTATTTAAGCTTGACAGCATGGTTGATGTTAATATTTATTTGAATTTTGAGCTTTGTACCACGATTTATTTGTTAGGAAAAATGAAAATTGAGAAAGCTTAGGCGGTAGAACTTATAGCAGCTATTTCGGAGATCACCACATCTCCTCATCAGACTTCTTTTGTCTAGACTTCAGCAGGGATCGAACCCGCGTCATCGATGTGGAAAGTCAGAAGCCCCTCCCCCCAGTGCTCGAAAAAGCTAAATTTCGGATAAAATATATTACCTCAAACGAGAAATTAAAAAAAAAAAATTAGTTTTTTTTTATATAGGGTATGTAGATACTATGCATGTATGTATGTATGTCAAATCGAACTTTCTGATACTACTTTTTGTCTATTTCCGCGGTGCACGTATGTATGTAGGAAATTTCACTTTCAACTGTGTAACCAGACATTTGTATGCGCATAAAAATACTAATGACTTGAAAAATATAATAAAAATTAAAAACATTTTCATTATCATTCATTATCGTTTTTATAAATTTATATTATACTAGCTTTTACCCGCGGGTTTCACCCCACGTTTTTATACAAAGAGGACAAATAATTTAATGATGTTATATTTTATTTCTGTGCCCCTTCTGTTATAGCTTGTTATTTTTTAAGCGAGTTAAGGTATTTAGGCCGTTTAAAACTATGAAATTATAAAATCTCGTCTGCGTGCTAGGCATACGAAAGATATCAATCCCTCTACGTTTACCTTCAAATGGTTCCAGGGATACGACGCGTGAACATGGAGGTGCCACGGCGGGTTCTAATATTTCCAACTCAAAATACCACTTCTCATTACTGTAGCTAAATGCCTCAAGAGGTATGTATGCATCATGGGAGCTTTAGATTATAAAGCCGAAGCCGGCTCTCCCTTTTCCATTAAATTAAATTTTTTCAGTCAGTAGGGAACTTGTAAAATAAATTTCCAAAACAAATTTAAAATACTTCCAGAAATTTTCTATCCTTCCAGAGATGTGTATTAAGAAATTTTTAGTATGTATGGGAGGCGACATGCCTCCTTTTTTAATAACTCACATTTTTTCCATGAGCAATTGATACATTTTGTATACTTACCTCCATACCAAGTTCCAGTATTCTTCCACAAACACATCCAGGGATATGTGGCAAGAAAAAGTCAATTTGTACAGCAAGTGCCAAGCCCCTTTTTCTTATAACCGTAATTTTTTTCCATGAGTTTGGAATTGATTTTACATACCCCAGTACCTAGTCCCAGTACTCTACAACAGACAGATAAAAAAAAAACATACAAACATGAGATCATGAGATCATTCCAACATACGCCAACAAAACAAAACAACTTATCACAACTAAAGCACAGAGAATTTTTCACAATGCATGAACCTTTTTTTATTCTTTACAAAAATACAGTTTATAATAAATATATGAAAAAACACAAAAATAAAATTGTTAAACTTTGTGCTAAACTCGAGAAAATTCAATAAATTTGCATACAAATTTGCAACATTCAAATCAGACTTTTTATAAAAATTTTTAAAATGAAGTTTTGCAGCCCATTAAATTTTAGTTGATTTTTGGTATTGTTTTTATTGAGAGTTTCTTCCATAAAAACTATGTTCGATAATTCTTTTTATATGGAAGACACTGTCAGCAAAACAAAATAAATGCTAAAAATCAACGAAATTTGCCGGCAACTTCAGTTTTGCACTTTATTAATTGGCTCAAAAACTACATTTTCAAAATTTTTCTTAAAGATCTGATTAGAAATTGTGATCTGATGAAAGAGCCTCCGAGCCAATAATTTCGTACGGCACTGTATTTATAAGTACTCTAGGTTTCATGAAAGAAAAAAATTTAAGTACAAGATAACATTAAAATATCAGTCATATTTTTCGTTGCTGTGAACTTGTTTCAAAACGTCTGTCTTTTCCTTAATATAATTGTAAAACTCTGTGCACGTCATTTTGAACGTATTTAGGTACATATACTAATCATCAACTATTACTTGTGCAAAGTTCAACTATCTCGAAATGTGACTATTTCACAAATTAAACCAATGCACTGAAACAAAGAAGTTTAGAATTAAAAAAGCGTGCTAAATTAAAAAAATACGCATATGAAAGAGCACCAACCCAACTCCTAATACATTTAAGTATACAAATTTTAGTATTTAGTATAGAAATATTCAAATCAAACACGCCCATATTAAAAAGAAGCGATTTGCAATTACCAATTGCTTTTTCATAATTAAGTTAAAAAAATATTTAAATTCCATGCTGGTTGTAATGGGAATTGAACTCTGACCCTCTGGAAATTAGCAAATTGTGGCCAGACATGTAAATGTGCATTTAAATGTTGAGTTTGAATCAACACCACGCGTGCGTGTTATGAAAGTATTACCTTTTTTCGAATAACGCAAATTTTTCTCCATGAGTATGGAAGTAATTTTGTATACACATCTCGGTGCCAAGTTCCAGTCCTCTGCAATAAACACCAGAATAGAAAAATCAATTTGCATGGGAGTTGCCTTTTCCAATAAGTCCAATTTTTTTCCATGAGTATGGGATTCGTTTCACATACATACATATGTATTTCCATACCAAGCTTGAGTACTTTACCCCAAACATTTGAAGAGAGATGCAATATGAAACTTTCAGTCAGTATGGGAGGTGCTACGCCTCTTTTTTTTTGAAAAAACGTCCATTTTTCTCCGTGAGCATGAATATGATTTCACACAGTGTTGGCAAAATGTTATTCTGATTAACGTTTAAAAATTAACGATTAAAATGTTAATCGCGATTGACGATTAAAATTAATTAGTCGTAATCAACTATACGATTAATGATAAAATTTTTTTAATCGTTAATCGTTAATCGCTGGCTGCGATTAGGATTAATTAAGTTTGAGCATTAACCGTTAATCCAATTAAAAGTAAAATGTGTTGTCTAGTTTGTCCGAATTTGAAACCAAACACCAGTTATAGTAATTATTTTGTGTTTTACGCTTATAAAAAGCACATAATATAAAAATAAATATAATTATTGTTATTAGTAATACATAAACTGGGAACTTTTATAACCCAGCGCACATGTGCAGAGGGATATTAAAACCTTGTTTGTAAAACGTTTGTTGGTATAGATCTTAATGAAAATGCATACCAAATTGCTTAGATTGATGAGGAAACCCGACTTGGCCATAGCGGATAAACTTGCTTTGTGTGCACAGGAAGGTTCCAGCATGAATTCATTAATCACCAAACCTACTCAACCAAATTAAAATTTAATGATTAAAAAATATTTTTTTAATCGCGGTTACGATTAACTGTTTAGTCAGATTAAAATTAATTATGATTAACTGTAATCAGATTAAATTTAATCGAATTAACAAATTGATTAAAAAATCAATCGATTAGTGCCAACATTGATTTCACATACATATCTCTATACCAAGTTCCAGTTCTCTCCCACAAATACCTCCAGAGATATGTATGTAATATGAAATTTCCAATTTGTATGGGAGGGGCCTTGAGTTATCGGAATTACTTTTAGTCTAAGACCATCCTTTCGAAATTCGTAGTAAGTGTACCAAATTTCGTTCTTATCGGGAAACCGGTAAAGGAAGTCGCCTATTTTTCAACTCAGGTCATAAACCATCTGTGGGCAAAATTTCATTTTCAAACAGGTGGCAATTCTTAAAAAAGTAGCCTATTTTCCAACCTAGGTCATAACCTATCCGTGTGCAAAATTTCATGCAAATCTGTTCTGTCGTTTCCGCGTATTAATTTAATTAAACTTTTTAACAGGTGGCAACTCTTTCAAAAAAGTAGCCTATTTTCCACCGTAGGTCATAAGCTATCTCTTTGCGAAACTTCATCCAAACCCGTTTAGACGTTTCCGCGTATTACTTTAATTAAACCTTTTTAGCAGGTGACAACTCTTAAAAAAGTTGCCTATTTTCCAACATAGCTCATAAGCTATCTGTGTGAAAACTTCCATGCAAATCAGTTCAGTCATTTTCGCGTATTAATTAAATTAAACTTTCCTAACAGGTAGCAATTCTTAAAAAAGATGTAGCCTATTTTCCAACCTAGGTCATAAGCTATCCGTGTTCAAAATTTCATGCAAATCCGTTCAGTCGTTTCCGCGTATTAATTTAATTAAACTTTTTTAACAGGTGGGAACTCTTAAGGAAAAAAGCCTATTTTCCAATCTAGGTCATAAGCTATCTGTGTGCTAATTTTGATGCAAATCCGTTCAGTCGTTCCCGCATATTAAACAAACTAAACTTTTTGCTTGTTTTGAGAGCAATCAAATTTTACTATTACAATTATCATAACTACTGTACGAGAACAAAGCATTTCTGTTGACGTCACGCAAATAGCTGATTCTATCAAATTCGCGAATAGACAAAATTTTCGGCCTAATTATCGTGCGTCTAACGCTCAAGATTATTATCGAAAGGCAATATTTATACCGCTATTGGATAATATTTTGNAATATAATTATTGTTATTAGTAATACATAAACTGGGAACTTTTATAACCCAGCGCACATGTGCAGAGGGATATTAAAACCTTGTTTGTAAAACGTTTGTTGGTATAGATCTTAATGAAAATGCATACCAAATTGCTTAGATTGATGAGGAAACCCGACTTGGCCATAGCGGATAAACTTGCTTTGTGTGCACAGGAAGGTTCCAGCATGAATTCATTAATCACCAAACCTACTCAACCAAATTAAAATTTAATGATTAAAAAATATTTTTTTAATCGCGGTTACGATTAACTGTTTAGTCAGATTAAAATTAATTATGATTAACTGTAATCAGATTAAATTTAATCGAATTAACAAATTGATTAAAAAATCAATCGATTAGTGCCAACATTGATTTCACATACATATCTCTATACCAAGTTCCAGTTCTCTCCCACAAATACCTCCAGAGATATGTATGTAATATGAAATTTCCAATTTGTATGGGAGGGGCCTTGAGTTATCGGAATTACTTTTAGTCTAAGACCATCCTTTCGAAATTCGTAGTAAGTGTACCAAATTTCGTTCTTATCGGGAAACCGGTAAAGGAAGTCGCCTATTTTTCAACTCAGGTCATAAACCATCTGTGGGCAAAATTTCATTTTCAAACAGGTGGCAATTCTTAAAAAAGTAGCCTATTTTCCAACCTAGGTCATAACCTATCCGTGTGCAAAATTTCATGCAAATCTGTTCTGTCGTTTCCGCGTATTAATTTAATTAAACTTTTTAACAGGTGGCAACTCTTTCAAAAAAGTAGCCTATTTTCCACCGTAGGTCATAAGCTATCTCTTTGCGAAACTTCATCCAAACCCGTTTAGACGTTTCCGCGTATTACTTTAATTAAACCTTTTTAGCAGGTGACAACTCTTAAAAAAGTTGCCTATTTTCCAACATAGCTCATAAGCTATCTGTGTGAAAACTTCCATGCAAATCAGTTCAGTCATTTTCGCGTATTAATTAAATTAAACTTTCCTAACAGGTAGCAATTCTTAAAAAAGATGTAGCCTATTTTCCAACCTAGGTCATAAGCTATCCGTGTTCAAAATTTCATGCAAATCCGTTCAGTCGTTTCCGCGTATTAATTTAATTAAACTTTTTTAACAGGTGGGAACTCTTAAGGAAAAAAGCCTATTTTCCAATCTAGGTCATAAGCTATCTGTGTGCTAATTTTGATGCAAATCCGTTCAGTCGTTCCCGCATATTAAACAAACTAAACTTTTTGCTTGTTTTGAGAGCAATCAAATTTTACTATTACAATTATCATAACTACTGTACGAGAACAAAGCATTTCTGTTGACGTCACGCAAATAGCTGATTCTATCAAATTCGCGAATAGACAAAATTTTCGGCCTAATTATCGTGCGTCTAACGCTCAAGATTATTATCGAAAGGCAATATTTATACCGCTATTGGATAATATTTTGCTCGATCTCCGAGAAAGATTGCCGAAAGAGACATTAAACATTTTTGATTTGAACTTATTACTTCCATCTAAAATTGGGGAATATAATACGCCTGACGAAAGAAATAATGCTATCGAACGCGTAAACTTTTCTTAGAAAAAGACGGTATCAATTTGGAAGGAGAGTATAAAGTGTGGTTGGAACGATGGACAAATAAGGAAAGCGAAAAGCCATTCCCAAAATCAGCAGCATAAGTTCTTGGTAAATGCGACGAATATGCTTTTCCATTGATTAACAAACTTCTCCGGATTCTGGTCACACTTCCAGCTAGTAACGTTACTTCCGAAAGTTTTTCAAACCTTCGCCGGTTAAAAACATGGTTGCGTAGTACCATGAATGAAGAAGGACTGATAGGTCTAGCACTTTTACACGTACACTTAGATATTGTAATTGACACTAAAAGGATAATAGAAGGATTCGCAATATGAAAGCGCAAAATTGAATTTGCAATTTAAATTATTTATTAAAATAAAAATTCTGAAAAAGTTGTTAAGTTACTTAATTACATCCTTCTTTTTACCAACATTGTAAGTAAGAAATAAGTATTTATATGTACTAGCTGTACCCTGCCACGCTTTGCCGTGGCATATTCCTGTTACATGGATGATAAGTTATTAACGAAACAAAGCATACATTTCATATGAGTTTGATTTTGTAATAAGTACTTGTATGCACACAATATTTGTCGTTTTTCCACGCAACATCTGAGAACCAATCCGCATCTCAGTCTAAACCACACTTTTCCAAAAGTTGATCTTGACCATTATTGATTGTGATTTTAAATGGAAATGGTGTATCGGTCGGAATCATGGGAATTCTTCGCCTTTGAAACGCCACGTCAAAATCTTTACTTATACTACGTTCCTCATCAATTTCTTAACTGCGAGTCGCGTACCGTTGCAGAGTTTTGGCTGATTAATATTCCGCAACGTGATAATTGGCACACCTATTTTCAATTCAGTATGTGGGGTCATCCCTACGGTGACCATATTTATGAGAGCCAAATACGGGACAAAAAATAATTTTTCAAATTTGTTCCACAACAGCTTACAGATCTTAAAGCCTTCTTCAATGATTCTAGATGTATTAGCCCTGAAACAGTATCCCTATAGTAACAACACAAATTTGTAGGATAATTTTCTCGCGATTTTTACCCCGTGAAATCTGTTAAATTTTAGTATAATAAAGTGCAATTTTAAATCGCCAAGGCTTACCATTAATTTCTGGATTTTTTTTTTGTTGATGGTGTTACGCATTCTTTTCATACAAAGTAAGTGGGTTTGACCATTTTTTTTAAAAGAGAAGCAAACGAGCATCTCTTTCCACTCGCATTTTATAATACTCAATTTTAATGAGTTACAAAATTGCCAACCAAATTTTTTTCTAAAGATTCTAATTAAAACGATTGAAATTTTTGTGAAACCTTGCAGAATTAATTTTTATAGTTTTTTGCACAAAGTTGAAAAATTTTATTATATGGTTTTTGTTAGGAACAGAACTTTACTTAAATAAAATAAATAATAAACATTAAATAAACCAAGGAAATATAGCCAAAACTTACTAAAATATCGAGTCCTAATTTCTATTTTGGTCACTGTATGTATTCCTCGATTCGAATCACAGGCAGGATAAGAAAATAACTGTTTATGGAGAAGACTGCGATCATATACCAACATCACTTAAAATTCGTTCATAGGCATGCAGCTCATTAAATGTAAAGGGGTCGAAACACCGAATACGGGACAAATACAGGACATTAAGAGAAATAGAGAACATTTAGCGTCCCGTATAAAATAAATAAATTGCCAGGACAATGGGTCAAAAAAGAGGACTGTCCCGTATAATACAGGACGGATGGTCACCGTAGTCATCCCTGAATGATCAATCGAGTTCAAAAATTCCGTTGGATAAATAACTGATTTGTCTTTTTCCACAACGGTGTTTATCGACGTATATGTTATTGTTTAAGCGACTTATACATAAACAAAGAATTGCGAACACCCACAAGCATTTATATTGCATTTCCCGTATAAACCAAGTGCAGCGAACACACACACGCTTGTGTTTAGAAGTAATTCGCTCGTTCTTAATTGGGTATGCATTTTTTATGCAATTCTCAAATATCTCTTCCCTGAACTTAGTGAAGTGATAAGTCGCTGGCATTTTCAGCTATGGTCAACACTAACCCAGTTTGGCTATCACATTGTGCTTTAAGCATCACCCACTCCCGTAATTTTTCAAATAAAACACCTCTTTGAGGTAAAATTTTCGAATGACGAAATCTGAACTAGAAACACAAAATTTATGATATCAATTTCATGACGACAATGATACGCATTTTTTAACTGCCTTTGAAAAGTACGGAAAATCTTGTTTTATTTATTCGGAACGTTGCGAAATTCCGTCTACTGCTAGAAACACAAAATTTATGATATCAATTTCATGACGACAATGATACGCATTTTTTAACTGCCTTTGAAAAGTACGGAAAATCTTGTTTTATTTATTCGGAACGTTGCGAAATTCCGTCTACTGCTAGAAACACAAAATTTATGATATCAATTTCATGACGACAATGATACGCATTTTTTAACTGCATTTGAAACGTAGGGAAAATCTTTTTTATTCATACGAATCGTTGCAAAAGTTCTGTTTTTTATTTTGTGTTTCTAGCAGTAGACGGAATTTCGCAACGTTCCGAATAAATAAAACAAGATTTTCCGTACGTTTCAAAGGCAGTTAAAAAATGCGTAAAATTGTCGTCACGAAATTGATATCATAAATTTCGTGTTTCTAGTTCAGCTTTCGTCACGCGAAAATTTTACCTCGAAAGAGGTGTTTTATTTGAAATCAATTATTTTGGGGTAGCAAATTTTAAATCGACGAAAATGCAAACAATAATCTAAATGTTTTATTTTTCTCAAATAAATTGCTAAAAATATTATCTAATTCTAAATTATGTATTCAAATCGATGTGCCCATTGAAACATATAATTTTTCAAATACGGAATAAAACGAAAAAGAATGATCATATCCTTTGTTTTCAAACAAATTAAAAAAAAAAGATTATGAGAAATAATAAAAACTTATCAACTTGGTACCAACTTTGGATACAATTAACAACTGTATTTGGCTGATTGCCTCGTAGTTTAATTGTTGTTAAGATTTCTACCGGGTGTGGTGCGCACACCTGTGCTTTTTTAAGAAGTTTTACTTCTATCACGTGTACGATGTTGCACTCGTGCTATTAAAGTAATGCTTTTTTCTCAAGTAGTTTTGCTCAGTGGCAATTTATACGTATGTATGGAAGTAGTAGCGGCACATTGGGTGAATATTGTACGCGTCTTCCCAGGTAGGTTAAGTGCGGGTGATAAACTCATGTAGCATAATTAAATACTGTGTACATACCAGGGTTGTTGCGAATATTCGCATTCGCAACCGCGGAGCTTNTATGGAAGTAGTAGCGGCACATTGGGTGAATATTGTACGCGTCTTCCCAGGTAGGTTAAGTGCGGGTGATAAACTCATGTAGCATAATTAAATACTGTGTACATACCAGGGTTGTTGCGAATATTCGCATTCGCAACCGCGGAGCTTCCGCATTAATTTTAACATTCGCATTCGCTTTCGCATTCGCAAAAATCAATGCGGATCTTTTGCGAATGCGAATATTGAAGGGACAGGAAATTACAGTTATTTTTTTTACGAGTTAAACTTGGCCAAATATTTTTTATTCCCGACTAAAAGTCCTTTCCGGACAATAATCAAACCGCTTATCCAAATTAAACAAGTTTTGTATCAAATGAAAGAGGACTTAAATAGCTTTAAAACTGGAATGTCTAAACGAGCAAAGCCACCTATTGAAAAATATTTCAATAAAAAATTTTAATTAATTACCATAGAACAAACCTTGGGTCAAGTATATGATTTTCTGTAGTATTAAATTATAAAAAATATATAAATAGAGGCGGTAACCTTCGTTCGTTATTTCTGTTTAAAAGCTATTTCAGTCCTCTTTCACATGATATTAAATTTGGTTAATTTTGATAAGTTGTTTGCTTATTATCCAGAAAAAACTTTTATTTCGGAATAGAAAATATTAGGCCAAGTTTAACTGGTAACAAATAACTGCTATTTTCGGTCCCTGGAATATTGTGCAAGTGCACTGATAAAACGTATATCTGGCCAGTCACAGAAGAAAAGATTAAAAATGAATTACAAAAACTAAAATCGAAAAACGCATTTGACGTTACAGGTTCTCCAAACTCAGAAACAACTAAAATAATGAGAATGGAAAATTCTTTGCAAAACAACGGTGTTTAAACAACGATCTTGCCATGATATTAGATTGTGAAGATGAAAGTCAGGAGGATACATCCGACATTTGCAGCCCGATGCAATTCTCAAAAAAGAATTATTGCATCCGCAATAAAAAAAAACAATAAATATAACTAAAAGTCCTCTCGACTCGTGCAGCGTGAATCGAAAAGAATTTACAATTTTGTCAAGTTTCAAGTTTTTCAAGTTTGTCGCCTCAAGCGAGCACTTATTTAGTGGCCCTGATTTACGACCCTTTAAAAACTTTTTATTGGAGACAATGTTCCAATTTTTAAATTCAAGTACTAAAAAAACATTATTAAAAATTACTAACCTTTACATTTTTTATTTAACTAAATCACCTAATTTACTCACCTAAATTATTTCTTAACAAGTAAAAAAGTCTAAGTTTGGGCGGAGACGAACATGGATTAACTTATATAGATATATGTGAGCGGCATCACGCCCATTGTCCAAAATCCAATAACAATGTTACTTCTTTTCAAGGGATTGTTTGGGAAAAATTAGCGTCCTTAAATTTCGAAATATCGAAGTTTCAAGCATTTCTGAAATTTACCGTTATGAAAAAGTGGGCGTAATTTTAGTCCGATTTCGATAACTTTCAACGTTTTGCCTTTATGTGGCAACAACAATAATCGTCCCGAAATGGTACACATTGATCGAACGGTTACCGAGATACACATATGTGATCATAACTGGGCGGGGTCACGCCCATTTTCCAACATATTATTATAAGCGTATTTTTTGCTAAAGAAGTATTGCAAACATCAATCTTGAATAAATTAGCTCCAGTATTTACTGATTTATCGAAGCATTCGTATTTCTCTAAATTACCGTTATATGAGATGTGGGCATGGTTATTATCCGATTTTTTAAATTTTCAGCCGTTTGGTATGTTTTGTCAAGGCCAACAACTGTGTCTGTGTTGGGGAGAAATTGGCGGAGCGGTTCCCAAGGTATACCCATGTAATCATAAGTGGGCGTGGCTACGCCCGTTTTCCAAAAATTTATAATAGATATTCTTATTTTTCATCTAAAAATTATTGCAAATATCAATTTTGAGTGAAGTATCTTCAATAGTTACTAAAATATCGCAGTTTTCGTATTTCTGAAAATTACATGTTATTAAATAAGAAAAGTCGACATACTAATATTGCATTGGCTTTATTCAACAGGGTATTAATTTTCGCTTGCATTCTTTTATGCGTAGCTTGCACTTTATGCCTTTTAGTACAAAGCCTTTACAATAATTTTGCTTACGATCTAAAGTTTTTATGGCCTTATTATTTAGCTACGTANGTTATTAAATAAGAAAAGTCGACATACTAATATTGCATTGGCTTTATTCAACAGGGTATTAATTTTCGCTTGCAT
>NW_016158052.1:0-25748 GCF_001687245.7 Rhagoletis zephyria
TAAATCTATTATTCAGTGGCAAGGAGCAGAGCGTTCGGGGCAGCAATATTAATTTGTATCAAATATAACGTTAAACGGTGGTTCTAATACATTTTTTGATATTATTAACCAGAGTACATACATTATATGGTATTTCTTTCCAAAATTAATGTACTATATGAACTTTTTCTTCAAATATTTCTTAAGTTTCTTTCATGAGTGCTGAAAAGCAACCATGCGTGTAAGAAATTGTGTGCTACCTAAAATTTCACCTCTGGAAACTTTATCCCCCTAAAGGACTTCACCACAGTTTTTTTACTGGATATACTGAGATAGCCAATTAAAAATTTTCAAGAACAGATTCGGGCTCTATGAAACAAATCTTATAAAGATCGGCTGTAATATTTTAGTCAACATACATTTCTTTGTCCTGTGTTATGTTCTCTTNTCGGGCTCTATGAAACAAATCTTATAAAGATCGGCTGTAATATTTTAGTCAACATACATTTCTTTGTCCTGTGTTATGTTCTCTTATGAAGGTTTGAGCTTGAATCTCAGCCTCTTTAGAAATTTTCAGTGCCTCAGATTCATTTAACACATGTGATCAAAAACAGGTAAAACAAGAGTTAAAAAAAATCGTGCGTACTCGTATCAAAAAAAAATGTTTCCAATTGCTTTCAGAGTTCGGACCATAATTTTTTGATTTTGAGTATTAAAGGGCAGTGTTTAAGCTTTCATATCCTCCGACACAGACAGATATGTTGCATCAATTTATTGTTTTACAGAAGCTAGAAAATATCCAAAAACGCGTTTTCGGCACTTTTAAACCTAAGTTTCTTGAAAAGTAGAGCCAATTTAATATCTTTACAGCTGAGATTTTTTATGGGTATTTTATTAGAAATGTTAAAATATTGCTATCAAAAATTTATAATAATTTACCTCATTAATTTTTCTCTTTTTAACCGACTTCAAAAAAAGGAGGAGGTTATCAATTCATCGGAATATATTTTATGTATGTTACCGCATAATTTTGGACCACATTAACCGATTTCCCATACTAAATAGATTATTACTATTAAGAAATTGTTATTATTAAGAAATTAACGGTACTTCTAAATTTGTATATGAAAATTGAAGTCGGTTCTGTTTTTTGCTTAAAACTTANTATGTTTACTCATCCAATTTCGTGAGTAGGTACCTGGTACTCAAACCTTTTTTAAGAAGTTTCACTTCTATCATGTGTACGGTGTTACACACGCATTTTTTTTTGTAACAAATGAGTTGTACCGAGCCCTACAAAAAAAATTTATATTGCATAAAGTTTATTATGAACTTATTGAAGAGTTAAAACCAGCGTTGCCGAATTGACGATTTCGTCGTCATTTTGACGTTTTTTAGCTCAATGACGATTTGACGATTTTCCCCCGTAATAACGATTTTTGCCCCGAAATGGCGATTTTTATACATTTCATGAGCATGAAATGGTATTATAACTTTGGTCCGATGTTTGTAAGTACCAGAACAAAAAGAGATAGACCCATTAAAATGTATACTTATATGATCAGAACGTCGAGCTGAGTTGATTTAGCCATGTCCGTCTGTCCGTCTGTCCGTCTGTTCGTCTGTCTGTCTGTTTGTATGCAATCTAGTCTCTCAGTTTTCGAGATATCCGGATCAAATTTGGTAGGTGGGTGTATTTTTATAATGTATTAATCATTTGTCGGAACCGGAAGAATCGGACCACTATAACATATAGCTCCCATACAACTGATTGTTCAGATATGAGATTTTTCATTATAACTTCTCCATTTATGCAGCTACGAACATGAAATTTTGCAATACTTGCACCCATTATCAACAGAATACTTACAGTGAAAATTACAAAGATCGGGTCACTATAACCTATAGCTCCCATACAACTGATTGTTCAGATATAAGATTTTTCGTTATAATTCATCCATTTATGTAGCTAGGACCATGAAATTTCGCGCTGTTTTCACTCATTATCAACAGAAGACTTACAGTGAAAATAACAAAGATCGGGTCACTATAACCTGCAGCCCCCATACAACTGATTGTTCAGATATGAGGTCTTTTATCATAACTCCTCCATTTATGCAGCTAGGAACATGAAATTTCGCACCATTTTCACTCATTATTAACAGAATACTTACAGTGAAAATAACAAGGATCGGATGACTACAACATATATCTTCCATACATCTGATTGTTCAGATATGGGATTTTACTGTAAAACTCCTTTATTTGAACAGCTAAAACCGATAAATTTCGTAAGATATTTTATAAATAATAATACAAAGTCTACTGAGAAAATCGTCAAAATCTATGCTGTATAAGCTTTATCTCCTATAGCACTGATTGTTCAGATACCAGTTTTTGCCATATATCTCCTTTATGTAGGAAACTAAACCCAATAAATTGTGTTACCGGTTTACATACCGATCACATAGCAGTGAAAATCACTTAGATTGGTGCCATATAAAGTATATCTTCCATACCTCTGATTGTTTAGATGCGATTTTTTATATAAGTATGTAACTCCTCTATCGATGTATGCAGATGTATTCAAAAGCAGTAATCTGTCAAAGTAAAATTTGCAGATGTTCATGAAAGGTATGAAGCCTTCGGCATAGCCGAAGATAGCGCTGCTATTACTTGTTTATTTTAGTTTTTCCACTAAATTACAAATGTATGTATGTAAAAAATTTGTTTCAGGAAAACGTAATCCAAACTACAACCATAAATTTATCTAGTTTTGTTCTAAAGCCGTGCTTTTAGTTATATAAAATTTGTTCTAGAATTGTAACGAAATATGTAGTTAATTTACAATGCTGTCACTGGTTTGAAAGAGACAGAAAAGTAGGAGAGGGAATTAGTTCAGTCAAACTTATCTATTAGTTAGTAAATGCTAATGTTACACTAAGGGTATTCACATCCATTTTGGTAGTTTTGGTAAATTGCTGGTTGACCCTCGGTAATTGTATCAACTGTGAACGTCCTGTTCAGTTTTCTTTTGTTAGTTTGGTAAACTATGTTTATTAACAGCGGATTCGTAGGTTTTTTCCTAAAAAGAAAAAAAAAAATTGTAACAGAAAATTTAAGGAATTTTACTTGCTCATATGCGTTATACTTTTCGGCAGCGGGCGGATTTAAAATAGCATAAATATCGAACAGCTGATTGCTGTTTACTAACTACCAGAAAATCAATCTTCCTTCACGATAATTTACTAACCGGTACTCCAATAATGAAATAATTTATACAAACTAAATACATTGGGAAAAATTACCGAATACCGAGTACCAAGCTCGGTGTGAACACCCCTTCTTTAAAACTAGATCAAAATCTTTAATAACTTCAAACCAGTGGAGTTCAACTATTTAAAAGCAGTTGTGTTTTAAATTGTAATTTTAAATTGCCGTTAACAATTGCAAATCCACTATTATTAATCTATGTGCAATGTGGGTTCCATTTGGTTTTGTAATGGGTGGTCATATTTGTTGGGCCGTATGCATAAAATCTAAGCAAATGCTTTTTCTTAAAATTTCAGACCTTTTACTAAATTTTGTCAAATAAATTTAAGTTAAAGGTACGCAATTTTAAGAAAAAGCAATTGCTTAGTTTTTATGCATACGACTCATTGTATGTAATTCTTTTGTATTTTTTATTTTGTTAAAAAATACAATAAACAAAAATTTGACGGTATTTTGGCCGAAATTACGATTTTTTTATGGTAAAGAGACGCTTTCGGCAGCGCTGGTTAACACAAATTTGTTAGGTACCTTAATTGCACGCAAATTTTAAAATGCGACTTCGTCTTTACACAAAAATCGTAATTTTCTCATTATTTTTAACCGACTCCAAAAAACGAGGAGGTCATCTATTCGCCGAAATATTTTTTTAAGTATATATGTTACCGCATAACCGATTTCGATAATTATTTTTTAAAGGAGGTGGTCCCATTGTAATTTGTTTAGATCCGATTATCAAATCATGAAAAAACTAACGGTAATCTTAAAGTTTTACATGAGAATTGAAGTCGGTTTGGTTTTTTGCTAAAAAGTTACTTCTTTATTATTATAAATTGTTTTAGTAATGATTTCATTTTTGTTTTTTCTACAATACCTCTGTGAACGCTAAGCATACCTAAGCCTAAATTCAAGTACAAACTAAGAGAAAATATTGAGAGACATAATTATTTTACCTTTTTTTAAGTAACTGACTGTTTATAAGACTAACAAAAGTAACTGAAAAAGACATTCACAGTTAATAAAATTATCGAGGAATAGCCAGCAGTTTACCAAAATTTTAATTTATTGCATTACATATATCGCAAATAATGTCGTATCGGGATAATATCAACAATCCCTATTTTATAGCTGGGTTGAATCTTTCAGGAGATAAAGAGCACTCAGATAAAAGTTGAGTTTTCGTATTTTCCAGCAAAAAATATCAAGTAACTTGCCAGTAACCAAATTTCGGAGAGTAAGCCAATATTTACTCCCAATGAGTGAAATATGCAAGAAAGTACGAAAACGCAAAACCAGCAAGAAGTTGCTAGTTTTATGAACAGCTGATTAATTTGTTATTTCCGGATGCAATTTTTTTAGAAAACTAGTATTTTCCATCTTATTATAAATTTAAATAGGTTTATTTTGACAATTGCAACTCTAAAGGCGCCACAAAAAATTATTTTGTTAATGTGAATAACATTAAGTATCATGCCCAGGGTGGGAAAAAACTCGGAGTTCGAGCGAGCGAGCGAGCAAACTCCTACTCAATGCCTCGCATACAACGAGGCGCTCGCAGCTCGTACTCGTAGCAGCAATGAGGCGAGGCACAAGAAGTTTGGCTCGCTCGCCAAACGAGCGAGCGCTGCTTGTTTGCTCGCGCTCCTATTAAACGAGCGAGGCTGTTGTGAGTTCCCTCGCTCGCAGTGCGAGGCGAGTAGCTGTCTGCATACTCACTCTGCTAGGAAAGACGAGTGAGCGACGAGCGAGCGCTCCGAGTGTACTATACAACACATGCATTTTTGTGCATAAAAATGTGGGAATGTATGTCAATAGATTATGTACGAAAGTATGTTAATAATTGTATGTACATATGCATATATATATGTGAAGTATTATATTAGGGCAGCATTTAAAACAACAAATAAAATTGATTACATACATAAGCATAGATTATGGAATGAATTATTTTTTAGAGTTATATTCATACATGTGTACACACATAACATGCATATTTATATATGTTTGTATGTACGTATTTATGTATATATGCATTTATATATGTATGTACATATGCATGTATTTTGTCTTTACAGAGAAAAGTAAGTAACGAAGATATTATAATCGTTTGTGCCGCAGAAACAAAAAACAAGTAAGCACTTGCTAACACCCCCAAAATAGTTTTCTACTTGTAGCAGTTATGCTGTATACCTGAATGAAATATAGTCCTTGGTGAAAAAATTTATTTGTGGCCTGTTGTTCAAGGACATGTGTACATATGTATGCATGTATATATGGATATGTAGACATGGGAAAATTTGCGTAAACAAAGAATAGAGACCGGTTCGCATACAACTTTGGCGTTGCGTTGGCGTCGAATTTCAAAGCAGCCGTCCACATATCCAAAATTTGGCAACGCTAAGGCCAACACAAAGCAGAAAGATCGCTGCGTCGGTCGCCAGCTGTTGCAAATAAATAAAATTAAATGAAATGTTTTTTCCTTTTAATCAAATGAAGGCAAGAAATATAATTTTTCATGCAATTATTGATATGAAATATTAATTTATCTCTCGTTAATATGTTAATTTAGTGGCCAAAGTAGTCTCTGCCAAGCTTCATTGTAGAACGCATACTTTTAACTTGCGTTCTGTCAAACCAACGCCAACTACAAAGTCAACGCGAAAGTTCTATGTGGACCAGCCTTAATTATCAAATAGTAGTTTGTATTATCCTACATACATATATATGTATGGGGCCTAACCAGGAATATTCATTTGAAAATGCTGATGTCCTACTCATTTATGAAATGAAAGACAAAATAATGATTTTTATAAATATTATATTCTCATTTATACATATGTAACATAGTTACTTAGTCAAATTACTTAGTAATTACTTGTATGTAAGAATACAAAGACAAATTATTTATCAGAAGCATTGCCCCTTACATATTGAAAAAAAGTAATAAAAGCTCTCAAAAAAGCAAAATCGCTACAGCGAAAAGTGTTTGAAAAACCGCATAAATTCAAATCCGCATAAAAAAGAACCGCATAAAAAGAGACCTAAGTGTATAAGTTGAAATTTTATAAGAAATTATTGAACATTAAAAACATTATACCTACATAGATATGTATGCACATATGTGCCTACCTAGTAGATAAAACTGGTCCAAATAGCACGAATCTATTCTTCTGTGCATGAGAATATATACAAACATATGTGTATATACATATGTATGTATATACATATCTGCATGCGTGCATACAATCCTTTACTCGAAATTCTTAGTTGCTGCAATTTTTATCCCATACATTTTTGCCGACCAAACAACGCGTTTGCCTGTCTAATCTGCTTGCCTCATTTGCCTCGCTCGTTTACTCGCCTCGCTCGTCTGCTGCTGCAAATGAGTGCCTCGCTCGCAACGACGTCGTCGCGAGGGCAGAGCTAATGAGGCCCTCGTTTGCTTGCCACTCTACTCTTGCGCTGTCCTCGTTTGCTTACTCGCTCGCTGGCTGCTCAGCGCGTGCGCTCGTACTTAACGAGTGCTCGTTTGCAAACAGCCTCGCTTGTTGCTCGTGAGTTGCGCTAGCTCAGAGCAAACTAACGAGCGAGCGAGGGGCTAAAATGAGGCAAATCCGAACCCTGCTTGGTAGGCGGTATTTTCTCTAGTTATTATTTTACAAAGCTGTTGCTTTAATAACGATTTTGACGCATTAATATCGATGATTGGATTTCAGGGTTACCAAATCTCATTTTTGCCACAACGACGATTTAGGCGGTTTTGCAACTGGTCAATGGGCGGTTACGCAAAAACATCGACGATATGTTTTTTTTACCAAATGAGGGTCTTCATTTAAATGTTTACAAGGAAAATATTGGTCCTCATGCATAAAAAGTTAGCTTAAGCTCAGACTCAATTTTTGCACTGATGGGGTGAGCTCAAGCTCAAGAATTTGTACTAAAAATCGAGTCGGAGCTTAAGCTCACTTTTTATACATGAGGCCCATTGAGCTAGCTAATCCGAATTCTGTAAAAGGTAGACATTCAAATAAAATTATCACATCATGTTGCATCTTTATGATAAGTAATTGTTTAAAAAGGCAGTAAAAACATTATTTAAACCAATTAATAATGCTAACGTAATGTTCACATGATCACTTTTTAAATATAAAGGACCATTTTCGCTAGTAAGTTTAAAAACCTATCTGCCTTTTAAACACAATTTCTGTTCTGAGTTTGAAGGGCAGCTAGATTTTAAAACCTACCTGAGAAAACCGCACTAAATGTAATTTATTATTATTTTATGGAAAATGCAGTATTCATAGTACAAAATAGCAATATTTACAAAACTATCAAGATACATCCACCCATTTGAGCAGCATCCCGTTAGAAGACTCGTTTCTATTACTTGTAAATATACTTAAAACTTCCTCATACTCCATTTTTTGGGGTAAGACAGCATGGGACTGCAACATTCCAGCTACGCGTAGATGATAAATAAGAAACTCGAACACATACATTTCGGCGGGATGAGTGTAATGGAATGAGATGGAATAATTTGAACAGCAATCTAAGCCCTGAAAGTAAAGAGTTAAAACATTTTAAATTAAATCACTCTAAATACACAAATATGTAGTTTATGCTACAAAAATCCGTACCCATTCAACTGCGTATGGCGTTAGCCGCTCTATCCAATCCGCATTTACCAGAGTTTCATTGGCATTCATAAAATCATACAAGCGCAGGGGAAACATTTTTTGCTTGGTTTCGTTGGGCAAAATAAAACGTGAATTCAAAGGCATTGCACCCACATTCTGCAGGCAAATACTCATGCTATAGTCTTCAGGTAGTGCGTAGTTAGCAGGTGGACACAGCGTTAAGTTTGTGAAACCCAAAATAACTGCTCGACGAAGTGCTTCCTTGCTGAGAACATAACCGGCACCTCCTGACACATAGGTCTGAAATAAATAACCGAAGAGAACTATAGATATTTAAAGTAGTTTGAAAGGGCATAAAAAACCCAGTCAATTACCTTGTTGCCCTAATAGTATGTACTGATTGATTTTCTACGATTTTTACCTTTTCGTCGATTTACGAGATACATAAATGAACAAAATAAACATTACAGCCAAGGCACATTGAACAGGTAGTATCAGTAGAGCAGCCACGATTGAGAGAATACTAAGGTTGCGCCGATCTCGGACCGCTATTCCTCTCTTAACGAATTTGACAGAATCGTTGTTTGCATGACGTCACACTTGTGCAACTTGTTTATGCTTTCCTTGCAACATTTTTTCTTCCATTCTTGCTCACGTTTTGGCATTCCTCTCTCGCAATTGCAACAGTGTGACGTCACACAAAAGTTATTCTCAAAAATCCTCTCTGATCGGCGCAATCTTGTATTCTATCATTCTTGTAGAGCAGCTATATTTTTAATTTCTTCTCACAAAAATTCAAATTGTTAAAATCTATTTGCATGTGAAACCTGTTTCCATACAAATCAATTTACGGAAAGCAGCTTTTTGAACATTCGCCCAACTCAGCAGCACAACCTGGGCCTTGCAAAGGATGGATCAATGCTTCGAGGAGCAAACAAATTTACTATTTTTATTTTTTCCAATTTGCTTTGATTAAGAAGAAAAAATCAGAACAGAGTTTCACACTTTCGATACTAGAAGCAAAAATACACGCAAATGTTGCTTTTCCTCTAATGCTAATACCTGTTTGATATGCCTTGATTACAGCACATTTGTTGTTTGTGATTATAAACTAAAATCCCATTATTAAAATTTAATAATACAGCCTTTTTACCTGACCTTAAGGCTTAGGAGCAACAGAAATATAGATAATTGTAATTTTTACACACGGATGGACGCATCTTTGTGATATTTATGTGTAAAAGCTTAAACAGACGACAGCGTCGATCCGGATTAACTCGGACTTAATCCGGATCAACGGCAGTTATTTCCCGAGTGGATGCGGATCAACGCTGCCGTCTGTTTATGCTTTAACGCGCGTATCTTTTTTCAGACCAAAAACAGTATATTACTACGTGAAAATCCCTTTTCGCAGTATCTCCATTTAAAACTAGAAGCATTTTTTACAGTACACTACAGAAACAGTTTTCCAATAAAATCAAGTAATTCCTGGTATGGCACAGTATATTTTGCTTAGCTTAACCGAAAAAAAGCACTTAGGAGAATTTTCTTTACTACTTCAATGAGGAAGGTATCCGAATCTCTATGAAGCCAAATAATGGAGGAGCACTTACCACGTAGAAATTACTGCAAGCGAAATTTTTCCGAATGGTATCTAATTATCTCTATAACTACATAAAATGATAGCCGTTTTCGTTGTTCTGCGAGATGGGCAAAATAAATAAAAGCTTGTAAAATTAGGGTAAGTGCAGAGCCAGTGCAGGTAAACGTAATACTTTCATTGATAATTGATAATAGTTACACGATTTTTTAGGCAGGTATTGCTTATGTGCAGGTATATTGAATGCATCCATCGGGAGCAGTTTCCTAATAAATGTTCAAAATAATGCCGCCGATGCGCATTTTGGGGTAGGTATCTTAAATGTGCACTTAAGCATAAAGGAAGCAAAGAAAAATATACGGTACACATAATACCACCCCGAGACAAAATGATATGTCTAAAAAAGCCATGTAAATCCAAGTTTCTCACTTTAAACAAAAATTAGAATTCAAAAAATAAGCATATTCTAGTTTGAAGTGTCTACAAAATGCCGTTGACTTTCTATTTTTTTTTTTTGTTAATTTCGTCAAGAATTTTCTTCCATACAAAGTTACTATGTTCGACAATTTCTTTTTTAAGAAAAAAAATAATAACACCGTCTGCAAAAAAAATAACCAAAAATCACCGCGAATTCTTAGCCTATTGGAACTTGCACCTTAATAAGCTCCAAAACTACACTTGCAATTTTGCTAAATATCATGAATGCAAGGTTTTTTGTTGTGGCAGTTGTTTAATTTTAATACAAAGTTTGTAATGTGGATTTATATGGAGTTAAGTATTATATAATTAACTAAACTTTAATAAAAAATTATTAAACATTAAACAACCGAAAGGAAAATAATCAAAACTGGTCAAGATGCCGTGTCCCTATATATAAAATATAATAGTATATACATATGTATGCATAAATAAGAATTTGTAAAAACGTGTTTCCGCGAACACTGTGTATTAAAAAATTTAGACATCAAAAAAGTATAAATGCAGTATTTTGGAAAAAACCGTTTTGGAATCCAAAAAAAAATTATACTGCGAGAGAAAGTATAGATACGAGCGTTAGGTATGTGGTTAAGCTGTACACAAAGATCTTTATGATTAGGATGATCTTTTCGGCAGCACATCTGTACAGGATTCCGGGAAATAATGGTTCTGCAGACATGTTTGTTTAAAAAAATACGTAAATATATGTTTCTGTATGTATGGTATATGGGGTATGGAAATATCCCTTTTCCCTTACAGCAAACCTTTTAGTATGGGCAACGATGATATTTTTCAAATAAGGCAGATCGGAATATGCGTTCTCTGGGAAGATAATTCCCATAAATAATACTTGTACCATGATGCAAATCTAGAAAAACCTTTTTAAAATTTTTACTTTTTAATTTTTTTTTTTTTAATATTTTGTCATACGAGATTGGAAATACCCATATGCAAACATTTGAATTAAAGTATAAACACAATCAAATCGCTCAGAGAAATTCGTCGGAAGAAAGTTCGCTGCCAGAATTAAAACACACTGCAGTATATGAGACTGCTCACAACCAAAGCGACGACGAAGCTCGTCTGACGAAATTCGGCAATAGATTTATTTTTAATTTTGCCGCTGCTGCCGTCATAAAATCAGCTCTCAGTGGAAAAGTAGCTTTGTTTCTAGCAGATAATTATCAGCAAGAATCAGAATGGCTAAATTTGGTGTTTCATCTTTTCGCTTTTGTATTTTTAACCGACTTCCAAAAAAGGGTAATTTCGATAATTCTTCTTGCATCGGAAAGGTAGTATCTCAGAGGTGGTCCCATACTAATCTGGTTCAGATCCGATCATTGGATCATGAAATATATATATATACAATATATTTTTATGAGAATTGAGGTCGGTTTTGTTTTTTGCTTAAAAATTACTTGTTATATTTTTTTGTTTTTTGTCATTAAATTGATGCGAATTTCGTATCTATTCTGTTTAACTGGGCGAAGTGTTGCGGCGAACATCACCCAGCGGCATCGCTCCGACCAAGGAAATTCGCACAGCGATTTGGTTCTGTTTATACTTTTAAGTGAAAAATGATTTTTTTTTTTTTTTTAATGATTTTCCATTTTTTTTTTTCTTCCAGCCATTTGTTTTGTGCTTAGTTTGTGTATCTCTTTCTTTCCACGATGCATTTCGTTTGTTATTTCCTCTGCAACTACTGAACGAGTGTACTGTACGATCATGGTATGGTACAATAATTACAGGTCTTCCCAGAAAGTTTTGCTTCACATCGAAATTCGTGCTCCCTTATTTTCATTTTGACGTAGTTCAATGTTGATTCTTTTACTTTTATTACAACTTTTATTTAACTTGGTCATCCCGCGGAAATTTCCAATCGATTTTAAACTAACATCCCGACAAGGTGGAGACATAAAATTTTCAGCATAGTTCCAATCACGATGACAATGCAATTTAAAATATAAATGAATTCCCTATATGGTCCAGGGGCCTTGATACAAAGGCGGTCAAAACATAGTACAATGTATGGCTAACAGAGCGTAATTTGCCAAAGAACGTTAAACCACTATAAAATTGTTAAAGCTGCCGGCGGTAGTAAGTAATAAGCAGGGAACGGATTTTTAGGACATAAAAACTATAAAAAAGGCAAAACAAAATAACGAAATAGGCTGGAAAAGGCAAAATAAAATAGCGAAAAAGGCAGGAAAGGGCACTAGCTATTGCAAAAAAGGCAAAAAAAGGCAAAACAATATAGCGAAAAAGGCAGGAAAAGGCACTAGGTATTTCAAAAAAAAGCAAAAAAAAGCACCAAAAAGACAGAAAATACGAAGAACAATCAAAAAATACATTTATTTTAGGAATGTTTATATTACAAGTTATATTGCGTTCAAATTGGCCCCATTTAACTTGTTAAATGAAAGAGCTTTTTGGAAAACACAATCGTCCACATTGAACATTGAACATTTGGAGTTTACTTTGACGTTTGTTTGATTACCAAAAAAAATTAAAAAAAAAAAAATTCAAAATCAAGTTTTTGTGTTTCAATTTGTTTTGTGCGAATGTCTGCTTCATGATATTAACGCATACGGATTACTTACAAACCTCAAAATGTTTAGTTCGTATGCACTATTTATCTCTGCGTACGATGAGACCTCATGGGAAATAACTAATTACCGTATTTGCCTCTTTTTTGGCGGGCAGACATGCCAACAATTTTGATATTTTTAGATAATTTTTACTTTTTAATATTTTTTAGAATATAAATTTTTTCAACGTTGTCGTGTCAAATGAAAGCTTTTGGGTCTTTCTGATTGGCCGGAGCAGAAAGCTTTCTGATACAACTCTGCGCTGAACTGGTTTTCAAACGAGTTAAATGATTTAACTGGTTCAATTTTCCAACAACAATTGCATGCGATTTAACTTGTTTATGAACATGTTTTGATCATTTAGTTAGTTGTAGTCACATTGAAAGGGAAATTTAATACTTTTCAATTCATACTCTCTGTAATTCAGTTAGAAAAATACTTACATATGGATGTCTTTCCCTGTATTTATTTACCTAAAGTTCCAAGCCCCAATTTCGTTGACATTTCAACGGGAACCCGGTCCTTTTTTAATGCTCTTGTAAGCATTTTTGATATCGAAAGATAAGAGTACATACGGAATTTCTGAATTTTCCCCAAAAGAATAAGTAATAAAACTCATGGCCAGTCAAAAAATTTTAGGAGCATAATGGGTAAGTTGAATTAAAGTCTAAATCACACTATAGTCGATGTTAAAACATCGCTGAAACTGGCATCGATGTATCGTCAATTTAGCGATTTTAGGAAATTGTAAACATCGATGGCAAACATCGAATTTTGAACCGATATTATCGTTGCTTCAAAAATATCGATGCATCGTTTGCATCCATGTGTATATATGGAATCAGGGAAAGCTAAATCGTGGACATTCTTAATCGAATATACTCTATCTCTTTAGCAGAAAAAAAGGCAATTTCCATAAAATCCGTTCCCTGGTAATAAGTATAGTTGCAGGCGCTAGTAAGAGATACACTGGAAATCAACATCAACCGTGTTTAAATTGCCAAACTGTTAAGTTTTAAGCACTTCTGTTAAGAATTACATTATTTGGTTTCCTCACACAGGAAGTTATGGAAATACGGAGATACAATAAAAGCCACACATATTTCATATGCATGCATCTTAAAAGTGTACATACATACATAGCGTCGTTTAAAGTACAAAACCGCGTAACTGACATTGGCTGCCAAAAATTGGATTTGCTCACACAAGCTCTTGGCTCAATCCTTATCCATTCGTCCTGAAATATACTATCCAGATATGCGATTTCTTTATAAAAAAGGGGAACCATTTTGAAATATGAGTGTTTTTACTCTCTAAAAAATAATTTATGCAACCCCACATACGTGGTTTTGCATTTTGCTGATACGCGGTTTTGCACTTTAAACGACGATAGGTACTTCTACTATCACGCAGGCGAAAAAATTTCAGTTAGTACTATACTTAGCTATGAAGTGCCATATTGAGGATAAAACAGTGCCAAATAGAAAAATAAAAGTGCCAAAAAAGCTGTCATTCTTTTCAGTTCTTCTCATTTAGCATTAAAATTGTGTTTCTTCTGAATACTGTTAAGGCGATGTGGATAATGCTGCATAGTCATGTGCCATGGTATGTTAAAGGTAAACGGAAAATAATTGTCTATAATTAACATACCGAAATGGTCAAAAGGCTTAGGGCCCGTTGTTTAATGTCTGATTAACAAAAATCGGAAGTAGAATCTCCGGTTGAATACAACAACTGCTTTATCGCTCACATGTTATATGCATGACGAAGAAATCGTCGATAATGATGTATGATGGTGATAAGCAGGGAACGGATTTTATGGAAATTGCCTTTTTTTCTGCTAAAGAGATAGAGTATATTCGATTAAGAATGTCCGCGATTTAGCTTTCCCTGATTCCATATATACACATTTGATGTTGCCTTTTTTGCCTTTTTAAAGATATTTTCCTTTTTTGACGTGAAACTTCTTAATCGAGTTCGGAGATGGTTGCGTTAAATATTTAACACCAAGCCATAAACTCTGTATCGTTCGTTCGATTTTTAAAAATGACCTGTCACATGAAAGGCCTTGTCCTTCGGGTGTGCAACGTAGCTTTAGTTCCATGAAAGGAGTTGCCACATGTTAGAAAATCGAATTCAAAATTTCTCTGCCGCAGAGGGTTGCGTAAAATATTTAACACCACGTCATAAAATCTGTATCGTTCGTTCGATTTTTAAAAATGAGGTGTCACATGAAAGGGCTTGACCTGCAGATGTGCAGTATGGTTTTAGTCTTTTAAAGGGTTGCCATATATACGAAAATCAAATTCAAATTATTTATTAATATAAACGAATTATCCCAATATGGGTATCAAGAGAAATGGTTTTGAATAAGTGNTCAACGTCTGGTTAACACTAAACTCCGGTTAAACGTAGTTATCGACGTTACCGACTCCCTGTTGTATGCATGGAGTCGAAGACGTCGATAACGATGTTTAACCGCAGATTAGTGTTAACCAGACATTGAGGAACCGGACATAAGATAGATCAGTGATGGAAAAGTAGGCACAATAGTGCCATTTTTGGCACTTTCAATCTCAGAGGCACTTTTGGCACGATTCGTCATGTTTTGGCACTATCATAAAATACAGAAATTTAAAATAAAAGGCCATTATATAACCAAAATCCACATACCACATTATAGATTAAAAAAATACAAAAAGTGAAAATTAAAAGAGCTAAAAAATTAAAATGAGTGAGAAATATTTACAAACCGCTGAATTCTATTGTTAATACGCAGACCGAAAAGTAATTTTTCGCAAAAGCAAGCTTTTAATTCAGAATTTTTAGAAAGATTCTAAGTTTTCAGTTTTATAGTCCATTAAATAAAAGTGCAAGTTTCTGCAATATCCCGATAATTTTTGATATTTTTTTTTTTCTGACGTTGTCATACATTTTCATCCATTAAAAAATTTTCGAATACATTTATATGGAAAAAATGCATGAAATTTAAAACTTGGAATCTTCAAAAAAGTTCTGAATTCAAAGTTGGTTGTTGCGAAAACCTGCTGAATTTTTATAATTTTTGTACAAAGTTTGAAATGCCATTTGGGTAGGTACATACGTATCGTCACAAGACACGAATAAGGGGCGACTCATAACATAGTTGACGGCGAAGAAAGACGCGTTAAAATATTTGACGGCGAAGAAAGACCCGTAAACTTATTTTCGCGGTCGACTAAGTTTGCGGGTGTAACAGTATGTAAATTCCCCAAAGAGTATTTAACGAATGATGCTGAAGTGGCAGTCCTTGGCCAGGTATAAATCTGTGTTTAAGCGTCTTTCTTCGCCGAAGTTTTCCTTAAGCGTCTTTTTTCGTAAACATTTTTTTACGAGTCTTTTTTCGCGGTCAAAACACTAGCGCGCCTTTATTCGTGTGTAGTGGCGATATATGTATTGTGTTTATTAAATTATGAATTAGACTTTTATAAAAAATCATTCGAAAAATAATCAATGAACAGAATAGGCGAAACTGGTCAAAATGTCTCACTGCCATTATTTCGGATATAGGTCCATATGTACATATGTATATGTGTGTAAAAATTTCATATACCCATATTTCGGACTATTTCCCCTCCGTAATTGGAATTCAGGGTAATTTTACTATGAATTTATGTATATGTCTAAGGAATCCTTTATAAAAGTGATTTACTGTAATAATTTAGCTAATAAATAATTATTATCTTATTACATTTAACGAGCAACAGCGAGGTTCTCGGAAACGACTCTAACGATTTTGATGAAATTTTGTACACAAATAAAGTTTTGGATTTTAAGGTTATCTGAATAGGCACTATCTCCGAGAAGACTCGTGTAAGGTTGCCACCTATTCAAATTTAGTTACAAATTAACTAAAACATCATAATATGGGTATTAAATGGAATAGGTTACCACCTATTTTGAATCGCATATTTATTTAACTTTTTTTTTAGAAAAAAAGGTAAAATATTACTGTTCACGGGTATCAAGAGCAGGTTCTTAAACGATCCTTCCCCTATATACAAAATGTTATCCCTTAGATAATAGTGTAAGGCTGCCAACTATTTTCGATTCTACACAATTTATCTAAAGCATCGCAATATGGATATCAAATGAAAGGTATTGTTGAGAACTTTGGTCAGAAAATATTTTCCATTAGGGTTGCCACCCTTCAACATATGTAATACAAATTTTTATTTTGTTAATTTCAATCGGCATTTTTTATGTATACACAGTATGTACGTATACGCTCAAGATATGTACTATTAATTCCAGCTATTTCAGAATAGGGTTGCCACCTAAATTTTGGAGTAAGAAATTTACTTAATAGATATCGAAATTCAAATTTTTCTTTTTTTCCAAAATATTTTTTTAAAGCTATCCAAATCTTGAAAGCTTTAAAAAGTATATGCACTCCGGGCAAAGCTCGGTCAACCTGGTACTATTACTTCAGTGTATTTAAAAATATATTGTTCTTATAACGCCTTAAACAAATTTAATTTTGTGGCACTTTCATCTTGTTTTCGGCACTATTTATGAAGACCATTTGGCACATCCCTGAGATATACCTTGTTTATACCTACGCAAAACCCGCATTAACAAAAAACCGATTTGATTCTAAACATATTTCTTTCTAATGTTTATTCCACAGTCTTTATAGCGAACTCAATAAAACCGTATTCAAAAGTAAAAAACTCCGTTAGTTTTATTCGACATTTATTTAATAATAAATTTGCGTGGTGGACCGAAATGGAAGCCAACAGTAATACAAATTTATTATAATAATAATCACAATTAAAAACGGGCTATATAAAGAAAAAAACAGACAAATTTTGATTTCATGTTAAATGAATTATTTGTTTATACGGGTTTTCTAACCGATGTGAGAAATAAAAACCGATTTGAAAACAAATTCGAGTCAATACACTTTTCGATTTCAACGCGTATTGAAAATTTGTTTATGCATCTGCTTTGAATCACACCGAACTGAGTCACAGCGCTTTATGTGTCGGTATAAACAAGGTAATATATAGATTTAAAGAACTTTTCTATTTAAAGCAACAAAATAAAAGCTTTATACTTAGGAGCTGTTTTCATTATAAAGGCTTGCTCAAGCAGCAGCGGTATACCTCCGTATGGCATGTTTACTCTTGTATATGCATACATTTGTATGTACCCAGTAGAAATTTTATGCATACGACATCGCTGTTGGCATGAACTTGCTGCTATGTATACATGCCAGTATAACGAACCTTCATTTCTATTTAACACGTGCTGCTGCTTGAGCAAACCTTTATAATGAAAACAGCTCTTATAAAGATTTTATTTTGTTGCTTTAAATAGAAAAGTTCTTTATATGTAAAGTCTATCTTAAACTGACGAATTTTCATCTAAGCTAAGGGCCCGTTGTTGACGTTGAAATTTTAGCAAAAGTCATTATAAACCATTTATGAAATTGAAAACGAAAAACATGGAGCGCATGCAATACAAATCATTAGATTTAATTGACAATAGTCAAACTACATAACATAGACCAAAAATTTCTACAGAGAAAGTACAAATTTGAGATCGATTTTAAGTGGTCGTTATTCATACAGTGACGAGCAAAACTGTAACATGATTAAACACTTTTTATTTCAGCCACCGTTATCTTTCATAGTTCTAACGACTTTCATACTTTTGTTGTATATTCTTATTGGTACACCCCTACTCCCTATCTCACAAAGATTTGAAGTCAATCCAACAGCAATAATAAAACCAGCAGGCAAAAATGTAAATTAAGGCAGCTGTTGCACTTTTGCACTCACTCTCAGTTTTGCATTTTACAGTTATCTTTTCATTAGTTGGAAGTCAGATGGCTTTTTCCTGTATTGTAATTTATTTAAGAAGTGGTTACCAGTAAATTATATGGTTAATCAGGAAACATAAATGTAAATAATAGATTTACTGCGAAAAGGCGGGACCGCAGGGAAAGTGGCAAAAAATTGTGGAATTTGCCACATGAAAATGTTAAGACTGAGAAAAAATATAGCCTAAAGTGTTACTAAGGACAAAGGAAGTCTGTCAAAATATATTACAGTCCGATATCTTGTGAACTAAGTAGCAAGTAGCGCTGCAGGCACTACTACAGAAGCGCTTAAGGTATTAAAATTGAATGCAAATCAGTAGATAGTGAGGCGAAAAATTGCCAAATTGAGCACAATGGATCATAAAAGAAGAAAAAAGCAAATTTGATCAAAATACATGTGCGAGTGTGGCAGCGTTTTGCTGCATCGCACGAAAACCGGACCGTTGCCTATTGGGATATGTTAGGCCTTACAGAATGCAATAAAAAACACATTTTTAAGATTTAATTGAGGGTTATTTGGTCTGACAAGACTAAATTAATAGCTTTCAATCAGATGGCCGGGCATGGTATTGGATCAAAGGCCCAAATTAAGCCTAAGCGCATCATGTAAGGCAAACTGTGAATCACAGTGGTCGGTCAATAATAGTTTGGGGTTGTATTTCAAAAATGTTGTTGATCCGTTTGTACGCATTATGCGTAAGGAACAGTATCTGTTCATATTTTAACAAAATTTGCAAGATGTAGTCGAAAAAATTAGAGTTTCTGCTGAAAAAGCAACCAAAACACACTGCACATGTTCGCAAAGACTGGAACAAAAGCAGAAATTTGCTAATTTGAAATGACCTCCACAATCCGAGGACATGAACCTCATCGAGAATTTGCGAAATCAACTAAAAGCGCATCTTACTAAGTATCCAAGTCCGTCCAATGGAGTACATGAGCTGTGAAAGCACACCAAGGATATATGGGAGGCTATACCTCCAGAATTTTTGCAGACATACACATTAGGTATGCCAAATTGCAACCAGGAACTAAATAAAGCAAAAGCATACTGAACATTGTGTTAATAATTCTTTTTTTTTGTGAAAATTGTCAAAAAGTTATTAAAAATATATGAGTGCAAAACTGTAACATTTGCCTTAATTTACATTTTTGTCTGCTGGTTTTGTTAATGTTGATGAATTGACTTCAAATCGTTATGACAGAGGAAGCAAAGATGTACCAATAAAAATATACAACAACAGTATGAATGTCGTTAGAACTTGGAAATATAGCGACAGCTGAAATAAAAAGTGTTACTCCATGTTACAGTTTTGCTCGTCACTGTATATCCACATTCATACATACATATATTACCCTTCATATCAATTCAGGTCTATTACATGCACCCCACGCTTTTCATTTTCAATCTCATAAATAGTTTGTAATGACTTCTGCTAAAATTTCAAAATCAAAAGTTATCTATACAAATTCTATGGGACTAAGAAATAATATTTTCTACTTTTTAGTCTTGTCTGTACAAAATTTTGCAATAGATATTAAAATAATTAAACTTGCAGTGAAAGAGAACAGAAGACTATGCAAGTAAAATGTTGTTTGCTCACGTTTAGTATAAACATACATATGTACATACATACATATAGCAGCAGTTAATTTCATTTAAAGAAATGGCGTGGTGTCCATTTCCGCTGTAGCGTATGTAAATAGTGCATATATTTAGGCGCTATATTTAACTTCTTCTGTATCTCCTTGATATGATGCCTACAACGAGGTTCATATCTAGACTAGGTTGATAGTTTTGCTACATTTATAGTATAATTGGTGGTCTGGACATACAACATTGCAAGTTGTGAAAAGGGTTGTAAAAATCGTTGTAAACAGCTGTTAAGTGAAGATCACACGATTTGTGCATTTGTACAGATTTGTACATTTTGACAGTGAAAGAGTGGTGTTGTTTAGAAATTTCAGTTCAGCTCCATAAAAGCATTTCCGAACAACACCACTCTGTACCTGCCAAAATGTACAAATCGAGTGATCCCTGCTTAAGATGAAGACAAACATAGGGAGCTGCGAAAACGATAAAATTTAAAGCCAACATAAGTGCATAGCATACAAGTTAACATATGTAGTGGAATGTGCCACTTGACACCAGCAACAATAGCAGCAGCAGCAAATGTACAAACGTGGGAACGAATGCATGTACGTGACTAAATGTGAATACAAATGCAGCGTCAACAATTTCGCTTTAAGAAATTAGAAAATTAGAAATAGAATTAAGAGGTAGCATAGGTAGATGAGAATATGAATATTCAAATAAAGCCAGTCTTGATTTGAAAACCAAAAATATCTGGCGCCCACACGGGAAATCCACAAATACCCACAGGACATAAAATCCTTATAGAGAAAAGGGTATAAGGAGCAGCCGGTGATTCAGGAAATACTCACGGGATAATTTTGGAAGCAAGCGGCAGAGGGCAGTAATTTATTCAATGTATTTCATTTTAGTCTAAGTCAATGCATTATATTTAAGAAAACATTGTGAACAAGTAAAAACTGCTTCTACAATTAAAATTGCAGTATAAGTTAAGTGAGTTATATCAACTTTTTTTTTGGATTTAAGGTATCCTAGTGGTGTAGTGAAAAGTGAAAAAAACAGTTGTTAACAAAATGACTGAACAAATCGCAGCAACAGTACAAATGGCTGTAGAAACGGCATGCACGGCCGTAATGAGTAGGATGGCATCAATGATGCAATCGCATGAACAGGCAAATAGTGCGTTAAGGGAAAAAGTAGACGAGTTGACGGGACTAGTATATACATTGCAACTAAAGGCCCCCAAAATCGTTGCCTACCAACCTATTGAGGTGAATAACCCAGACGGAGTGTGTCCAATATCATAGGACATTATCAAATCGCTGCCTGACTTTTCTGGTGAACAGGCTAAATATGTTTCATGGCGTTAAGCCGCTCACACGGCAATAAGCTTATTTAGGCGATACGAAGGGACTGAACGCCATTTTCAGGCGATAGCTATCATGCGGAATAAAATAGTAGGGTCAGCGAATTTGGTGCTTGCATCATTTAATACAGTATTAAACTTTTATGCAATTATTGCACGTCTAGACCATACCTACGCTGACAAAAGACCACTGCATATATTAGAAAACCAAATGAGTGTTTTGCGGCAGGGGCGCAAGACTATTTCTGAGTTTTATGATGAACTGGAAAAGAGTCTGACGCTGATAATAAGCAAAGTCACCATGGAGTTTTCGGGAAATGACCCGCTAGTAAACGCCTTAGCCGAAAAATACCGCAAGGATGCATTGCGCGTATTTATTTCTGGTTTAAGAAAACCGTGGTGTGATATTCTGTTTTCGGTAGGTTGCGAGGACTTGCCTTCAGCTTTAGCTAAGGCACAGGAGTTGGAGGCGAATCAGAAAAGGTATGAATTCGCTAGAGTTTTTGATGCAGAACAGGAAAAAGCTAGAACGGTTCAAGTGCGCACAAATCCGCAATATAGAAAAGATATGCGTGAAAAGTATGTTCCAAATAGTGGTGAACATAACAAACCAACTCCTATGGACATAGATTCAACTTCTTCTAAATACCGCTTCAATTCTGCACCACAAACACAGGTCCCGTCCAACAGGACACAATTAGCGAAGTCTCCTAGTTACACAACAAAGAGGCAGCGGGAATCAGACAGGCAGTCACCCGCAAAAGTACAACGCATAAATGTGGTGCAGCAACAACACGAAGATCCATCCGACAATCCTGAATATGCTGATGAGATTAATTTTTTAGGGTAAATTCGGCATTGCCATATGTCAGGAAGAAACTAAACAACGGTGAAACGTTAAATATACTTCTTGATACTGGCACTGCAAAAAATTACATAAAAAAACGTTCCGACTTAAAAAATATCAAAAAAACAGATAACGCGTTCTTAGCTAGAACTGTAAATGGATTTAACAAAATCACAGAAAAATGTAAAATACAATTATTTGGTAAGATTTCTGATTTTTTCATACTCCCAGCATTAAAAACTTTTGATGCTATTATAGGGTATGACTTTCTCACGCAAATAGAATCAACTATCGATACAAGACAGTCTCTTCTAATATTTAAAGAAGGTACTGAACCGATAGAACTTTATGAATGTGAACAGGTGAATAATATCGATATAAATCTAGAATGCGTCCCTACAAGAATCAAGAGTAAGTTTGAGGATATGATTAGAGAAGTAATGCAAGTATTTGCACAGCCCGATCAGAAACTTACCTTTAACACAAACATTAAAGCTACTATACGGACTCTTGATAAAGGGCCGGTATACTCAAAGCCACGGCCATATAATATGGCCGCTGTACCATTTGTCAATGAAGAAATTAAAAAATTATTGAGAGACGGTATAATTCAGCCGTCGCGATCTCCCTATAATGCTCCAGTATTGGTGGTTTCAAAGAAGAGTGAAAAGAAGGATGAGGCTCTGAAATACAGATTAATAATAATAATAATAGATTGGCGCTTACACATATGTTAGTGTTTGGCCGAGCTCCGATTTGTGGCGTGCGCCTTGAAGTTGTCACACAAAGCGGAGGGACCTACAGTTTTACGCCGACTCCGAACGGCGTATTTTTATGAGAAGCTGTTTTTCATGGCAGAAATACACTCGGAGGTTTGCCATTGCCTGCCGAGGGACGACCGCTGTTAAGAAAAAAAACCTTTTTTCTATATTTTTTAGAAATACAGATTAGTTTTTGATTATCGAAAGTTGAATGAAAAAACGGTGGCCGATCGTTACCCAATACCTGACATTTCGATGATCTTATCTAACTTGGGGCAAGCCAAATATTATACTACAGTTGACTTGAAAGCAGGATTTCACCAAATATTGTTAGAAGAATCTGACAGGGAAAAGACTGCATTTTCAGTCAATAACGGCAAGTATGAGTTTCGAAGATTGCCGTTTGGCCTGAAAAATGGACCAAGCATATTTCAAAGAGCGATAGATGACGTGCTGCGAGAGGAAATAGGAAAGTGTTGTCATGTGTACATAGATGACGTAATAATCTTTTCCAAGTCAACAGAAGAGCATACAACAGATGTAAAGAGAATACTGACAAAACTCTTGCAAGCAAATATGCGAGTAGCACCTGAAAAGTCAAAATTTTTTCACACCGAAGTAGAATTTCTAGGCTTTAGGGTATCCAGTGATGGAATTAAGACATGTCCTAACAAAATTAAAGATATAGTTAACTATGAAATACCAAAATCTCTTCGTAGCCTGAGGTCTTTTCTAGGACTGGCGGGGTATTACAGGAGATTTGTAAAAGGTTATGCGGCAATTGCCAAACCTCTAACAAGATATCTTAGTGGCGAAAACGGGCACGTATCAGCCAGAAAGTCTAAGTATATAAAACTTCAGCTAAACGCTGAAGCGATAGGTGCATTTAATAGAATTAAATCTATATTAGCCTCAGAAGACGTGTTACTTTTATATCCCGATTTTAGGAAACCCTTTGAGTTAACAACGGATGCATCTGCTGATGCAATCGGAGCCGTTTTATCGCAAAAGGGACGGCCAATAACGATGGTTTCACGAACTTTAAGTAAAACCGAACAAAACTATGCAACAAATGAGCGAGAAATGCTAGCAATAGTTTGGGCTTTGCAAAGCCTAAGAAACTATTTATATGGGGCTCCGAATATTCATATTTATACGGACCATCAGCCGTTAATTTTCGAGATGTCCGAAAAAAACCCAAATACAAAACTTAAAAGATGGAGGAGTTTTATTGAAGAATATTCTCCGAAATTCTATTATAAGCCAGGATTAGAAAACAAAGTTGCTGACGCGCTGTCACGTCAACATATACACGCAACTACTGTTCATAGCGAACAGTCATCCACAAATATTATTCCCTCTGTACCAAATCCTATAAACTGCTTTAAGAACCAAATCTTCATTCAACATTCACTTAACTCGGATCGTAAGCAAATGAAAGCATTATTTCAAAAACAAATCAGACACATGGTGCAGTTTTCATCCATCCCAAATTTGATATGCACTTTGAAAGACACATTAAACGCGGCAGTTATGAATGGCATTCATTGCAGTTTAGAAACTTTAGGAATGATTCAAAACGATCTGGTAAACGCATTTCCAGGAGTAAAAATGAGGTACACTAGCAAACTCGTGCAGGATACTTTCAATAAAAATGACCAGTTAGAAATAATTGCCAACGAGAACAATAGAGCACATAGGGAAAGCAATGAAAATTGTAAACAAATATTGGCCGAGTATTATTTCCCAGACATGAAAAAAATGGTTAAAACATTTGCCGAAAATTGCAAAATTTGCAGGGAAAATAAATACAAACGCAGACCGATACTGCATCCTATAGGAGTAACGCTTATCCCTAAAGCACCAGTAGAGATTCTTCACATAGATATATATTACACAGGAGGGAAATATTTTATTACATGCATAGATAAATTTTCAAAATTCGCTGTGGTAAAGAATATTGCGTCTCGCAATACAATAGACGTAAAAAATCCACTTATTGAAATTATCTCGCAATTTTACGACACTAAACAGATTATCACGGATAATGAAGGAGCTTTCACATCAAAAACTGTCCAGAGTCTTCTACAAAATCAATTCAATATTTCTATGTTTACTGTTCCAGCACTTCACAGTCGAAGTAATGGCCAAGTGGAACGCTTTCATTCTACTCTGGCCGAAATTGCAAGATGCATAAAGGGAGATGCTACTGACGTAGTTGAATTGATTCTGTTAGCAACCCACAAATACAATAACTCAATTCATTCAGTTACCAAATATAAGCCAAAAGAACTATTATACAATTCAACTGAAGAAGTTAAAGAAGAAATTAGGAATCGTTTAAAAATGAAACAGGAAAAGGACTTAAGTTACCATAATAGAGAAACAAAACCAAGAGAATTTAAACCAGGTGAAATGGTCTATGTAAAAAGTAATAGGAGAAAATTATCTCGCAATTTTACGACACTAAACAGATTATCACGGATAATGAAGGAGCTTTCACATCAAAAACTGTCCAGAGTCTTCTACAAAATCAATTCAATATTTCTATGTTTACTGTTCCAGCACTTCACAGTCGAAGTAATGGCCAAGTGGAACGCTTTCATTCTACTCTGGCCGAAATTGCAAGATGCATAAAGGGAGATGCTACTGACGTAGTTGAATTGATTCTGTTAGCAACCCACAAATACAATAACTCAATTCATTCAGTTACCAAATATAAGCCAAAAGAACTATTATACAATTCAACTGAAGAAGTTAAAG
>NW_016158052.1:26684-28065 GCF_001687245.7 Rhagoletis zephyria
ATGGGAAATAAATTTTCAAAACTTTATAATGAAAAGGCTATTCAGGCGGATGTAGGGACTGCGGTAGTAATAGATGGCAAGCAAGTTCACAAAAATAATATAAAATGAACATTTACTTGCAGGGTTGTCCTTGTGCCGTTAGTGGCAGCGAGAATCGTGGATTACTCAACAGCTCTATTTATTCCGATACCATCAGGCGAAACCGCAATTTTATCAGAATTTCATTTATTTGAAACACACTATAAACTTTACAGTCATAGAAGAAGGATTTGTGGACAACATAAATATAATAGCGAAGAAATTAGGAATCGTTTAAAAATGAAACAGGAAAAGGACTTAAGTTACCATAATAGAGAAACAAAACCAAGAGAATTTAAACCAGGTGAAATGGTCTATGTAAAAAGTAATAGGAGAATGGGAAATAAATTTTCAAAACTTTATAATGAAAAGGCTATTCAGGCGGATCTAGGGACTGCGGTAGGAATAGATGGCAAGCAAGTTCACAAAAATAATATAAAATGAACATTTACTTGCAGGGTTGTCCTTGTGCCGTTAGTGGCAGCGAGAATCGTGGATTACTCAACAGCTCTATTTATTCCGATACCATCAGGCGAAACCGCAATTTTACAGAATTTCATTTATTTGAAACACACTATAAACTTTACAGTCATAGAAGAAGGATTTGTGGACAACATAAATATAATAGCGGCTCTTAAAAATGAAAAACAACAAGTAGGAAAATCTAAGTTCGGGCTCAGCCGAACATTAAATACCCGGCGCAAATATTAAATATATGTTTTTTCACCTTTCCGAAAGCTACCGCTACATGGTAAAGCGGGGTGTATCCATTTTGAGTAAATTAGCGTCCTTAAATTTCGAAATATTGAAGTTTCAAGCATTTCTGAAATTCACTGTTATATGAAAAGCGGTCGTAATTTTAGTTCGATTACAATAATTTTCAACGTTTTGCTTCTATGTGGCAAGCACAATAACCACACCGAGTTTGGTACAAATTGGTAGAACGGTTACCGAGATACATATATGTGATCACAAGTGGGCGGTGCTACGCCCATTTTTCAAAATTTTATCACAAACGCATTTCTTGGTAAAGAATTGTTGCAAGCATCAATTTTGAATAAATTAGCTTCAATAATTACTGATTTATTTTTCGTATTTCTCTAAATTACCGTTATATGGGATGTGGGCGTGGTAATGTCGGATTTTAAAAATTTTCGGCCATTTCGTATGTTATACCAAGGTTAACAACTGTGCCAAGTTTGGAAGAAATTGGTGCAGCGGTTACCAAGATATACACATGTAACCATAAGTGGGCGTGGCTACGCCCATTTTCCAAAAATTTATAATATTCTTATTTTTCGTC
>NW_016158052.1:30281-32888 GCF_001687245.7 Rhagoletis zephyria
AAATGAAATTATGAAATTATAAGGGCTGGAAATATACAAATAGAAATAAACAAAGAAATTCAAAAAAATTGATGAAATAACAGACAGAATTAACAATATCAATACTAGAAATGCAATTGATTATGAAGTGGTCACTCTACTCATGGCACGAAGAAATAGAATAGTTATTGATAATTTAAAAAACATGTTGTATGGTGTAGCCTTAGCAAAATGTAATATTGTAAGCCCACTAATTTTAAATACAGAAGAAATCAGTTTGATAGAATTTAAGGAAAACACACTTGTTTCCATGTCCGATATTATTACAATTTCAGATGTAAAAATTTATTACCAAAACGATGCACTGATTTATCTTGTAAAAATTCCTCAAATAACAAAAATTTGCAAATTATATCAAATAAGCCCTCTGGCTCAAAATAACAAAATGTTGTATTTAAAGAATAATTTAACTGATAATTGTAAGGGAAACCAATATCCATTAGAAAATTGCAGAAAATCTGTAGGATATAACTATTGTAGTATTAATATGCAAGATGTTTGCCTTTTACAACTTCTAAACAACCATACAGCAAATTGTCCCACTACGGCGGCGGACCACTTAGAAGAGATTGAAGTAATTAGAGACGGATTAATCATCGCACGCAGCAGTAGGCTAGACATCGAAGAAAATGGAGAATTGATTAGAGCTAATGGAACCCTGTTAATTACATTTGAAAAATCTCTTACGATAAATGGAGAGAAATTCAAAGCAAATCATCAGATCGATATTATTGAGCTCCTAGCTCCTAAGAAAACTATTTTAAATGAGACAAGTCAACAAAAACACCTATCATTGCCATTCCTTCATAAACTGCATATTCGAAATAACGAGCGAATGGAAGAGATAAAAGTCGTTCTTGAAAATAGCAAATGGATGTGGTATGGCGTAATTGCAATACTCACAGCAATCATAATAGTAATATTGTATATGAAGTTAAAGCCCAGAATTATCAAAATAAAAACTGACACTGACCAGCCTCAACATAGTTTGTCAACGATGAACATTGCCAAAAGCAGAGAAGATTTTAGAGCCCGCTTGGAAGCAATTGTGGCTGAGGGCAACCACATTTGAGGGGGAGGGTAGTTAACATATGTAGTGGAATGTGCCACTTGACACCAGCAACAATAGCAGCAGCAGCAAATGTACAAACGTGGGAACGAATGCATGTACGTGACTAAATGTGAATACAAATGCAGCGTCAACAATTTAGCTTTAAGAAATTAGAAAATAAGAAATAGAATTAAGAGGTAGCATAGGTAGATTAGAATATGAATATTAAAATAAAGCCAGTCTTGATTTGACAACCAAAAATATCTTACATACATATCGTCGATGTTTTTGCAAAACCGCCGATCGACCAGTTGCAAAATCGCCTAAATAGCCATTGTGACAAAAACGAGATTTGGTAACCCCGAACTCCAGGCAGCGAGATTTATATATAAGAATCGTTAAATCGTTACTAAAACCAGAGATTTGTAAAATAATAGCTAGAGAAAATACCGCCTATCAAGGCCAGTGTTGCCAGAACTTGTTGGACGAACCGGCTAAATTGGCAAATAAAAGCAGCTAAAAACGGCTAAAATGTTTCAACAAAATTTCACAAGTTTTACTTAAATAAATCACGAGTAAAAAGACTATTTCTTGGAGAGAAGTTACAAATTCGAGCCGGAAAAAATTTTGCAGGCAAGAATTTGCAATTAGGAAAAACATATGATTGTGGCACATGGTTGGCTTTTTTGTCGACGATAATTTGAATAAACAAGTACGCTAAATTTAAAAATTTACAAACTGGAGCGATTTTACAATGAAAAAAGTGAGTTAATACTTGTTTACGTAATTAATTTAGTTAATTCCAATGATTTGAAAGGTACTCGGCAAAAAAAAAGAACTGTGTTCTTAATCGGAATTGTTGAAGAAAGTCGGACTGACAAGATATATACACGTAGATCCTGTTTTTTACCCCTCTGAAAGAATTTTAAAAATTCTATACAAATTTCTTTTGTTTGAAATGCAACCGTGGACACTAGCTGGCAGAAAAACTTGCAAATTTGCGTTCGTAAAGGAAAGTGCAAGTTTCTCTACCTGAGAGAGAATTTGGGAGCATTTTTTCTTACTATCTGATATTTTGAGTAATAATTATCGCTGGATTTTCGACGAATAAACCTATTGTCTTCCCTACAAGGCCTTTCAGAGTGAACTCAAATAGAAACCAATACACATAAAAAACGCTGTAAAAATGTCCCTTCAATTTTAAGGCACTAAAACAACGACCTTAAGTTAAGATCAACCGAGGCCATATGTTGACAAGGGATGCAAAATTACAGTTACACAAAAGAACTGGTCAGATTTTTCAGAAATCCCTTCAATTCTGATGTAAAATATGATGCCGAAAGACTGCAAATCTCTCATTTAGATGACCGATCATATGACCGGCAAATGTCTCGTAGGATTCTCAGAGAGTTTTGCTTTACATAGAAATTTGTGCTCTTTTATTTTCATTTTGACTCACTTCAGTGTTGGTTCCTTTAATTCAAGTTGGCATTCGGTTTTTGGAATTTAAATAAGTT
>NW_016158052.1:39496-44312 GCF_001687245.7 Rhagoletis zephyria
CGTTCTGTTTTTTGCAGGACTGTACTGTTTTTCAAAAGTCGGTCCTGCGTAGTTTTTCAAATCTGAAAAACCTGAAAATGTACTGATTTTTCCCAAGTGTCCTGCATTTGTCCCGCATTTTACACGTTATTTTAAAATTATCGGACAATGGATGGATTTATTCAAAAAAGTGATTTTTGGTACTTTTCGTAGCTTTTCTTCAATATCTCATGAAAAAATCTCCCAATCAACGTAAGCGACTTACAGCTCGAAGGGTATTGATGTGTCTCTTACCAAAATATATAACTTGTGGCGACTACAATGAAAATTATCATTACCATTTGCATTTTGTCGTCGAAGTCGAAAAAAGTGAGATTTTCAATCAAATACGCAGTTTTATTTGAATATTTTTTTTAAATTATTTTAAAAATTCGATAAAGAAATTTAGATGCTATGGAGCGCAATCTGCACAAATTATATATTTTTGTAAAGGGCACTTTGTCGTTTACGTCGATTCATGACGTCGATTTTTGACAAATAACTGCGAAAAGTACCAAAAAACCAAAAAAATTGTATTGTTTTCGTTTTGAACGACTCAAAATTTGCGTATAAAATAATCTTTTAAAGATTTTCACTTTTCGTGTAAGCTATTGTAATTATAATATGTTTTACTATACATACTTTTATAAATATTCATGTAAAAAAAAATTAATATCGATGAAGAAAACGTGATTAATTTTTAAAGTTTAAAATGTATTAATAAATTAGAATCATAAATACAATTATGGTATTTTTATACTACGTAAATATATATAGGCATATTTTTGAAAAATTGTCCTTCATTTTGAATCCATATTTATGGTCACCGTAATAATGACGTCTAGTAACTTTGACGAAAGCTTTACTTATTTTGTTAATTTTAGTGCAGTTTTAAAAATATTTTGCTAAAAAAACTTTTGTTACACTATTTTATTTTATTCCTTTGATTGTGCATGTTAAATAAAAGCCTGTTTTTAAAAAATATTTTTTTTACATTTTCATCTAAGTTAATGGCCCTTTGTTCAATGTATGGCTATCACCAGTGTTGCCGTTTTAGCCCTTTGTTGGCTAGACTTAGCTCCGACATGCTTTTTTTGGCCACATAAATTTAAAATTGCCCCTAGCCCTTTTTTTAGCCCTTTGGATAATATATTCATACTGGGCATGAAAAAGTGGTATATGCTTAATTTGATCTATTTTTTGCATTTATGTAAGAGATGAATTTTTAAACTAAGAAATACTGATATATATACATAANCACATAAATTTAAAATTGCCCCTAGCCCTTTTTTTAGCCCTTTGGATAATATATTCATACTGGGCATGAAAAAGTGGTATATGCTTAATTTGATCTATTTTTTGCATTTATGTAAGAGATGAATTTTTAAACTAAGAAATACTGATATATATACATAAATGTATTGTATGTTCCTTACGTTTTTATACTACTATAGTTTAAAATAGATAAGTTTACGGCATTTCATATTTGTTAAATGCCCCTCAAGTCGATTGACCGTGTATGTTCTTGTGGTGTGATTGTACCAGCTGCTGGTGCGACTTCAAAAACTATTTGAAAATTTTATGATTGTCCCAGCATGCTGGTGTCGTGAGTGGTGAAATTAGCTAAATTTTCTGAGTAAAAAGTATTTTGGCGGATATTTCTTGCCCTATATGGGTCAAAGCCGCGTTTGTGGAAGATTAAGTTCACGATATTGCAGTTGTGAATTTAAAACAAAAACAATGTTTAACAAAATGGTAGAAAAATTATGAAATTTCGGCTCTTATCATTTCGATTTTTGTTGATTTGTAAAGAAATAAATATTGTACCAGCATGCTGGTAAGTTATATGCTTCGAGCCTGATGGTATAATCACTTGGTGGAGCCAGCAAGCTGGTGTCGTATATTTCCCCTTTTATACAAAAAGGTTTTTGGTTGGATAAAATATTAGCTTTTTCCAGACTTCATTGTTTTTCTATACCATTACTTATTGAAAATGTCTGCGTGTATACTTATATATGTATATGTAAGTAAAAAATTTAGCTACCATTTTTAGCCACAACGACTTTTTTTAGCTCTTTTTTAGCCCTTTTTTTAACGGAATTTGGCTACCGATAAAATGATTCGCGGCAACACTGGCTATCACCAGTACATCATTATCGAAGATTTCGACATCATGCATATAACATGTTATCGATAAAGCAGTTGCTGTATTTAAGCGGAGCTTCCGATTTGGGTTAATCAGACATTGAACAACGGGCCCTAAGGGCCAATTTCAAATGAATATTTAAACGGCACTTAAGTTTAATTGTGGATCGCTGTTTAAATTCCATTTAGATTTCGTTGCCAATTGGCAGCACTCCTGCTTGTTCCTTGAAATTGTTGTTGCATTTGCTTGTTTGTTTACATTTTGTGCTGAACAGCTGATTGTTTTTTGGTGGAATTTGGAGGGATTGATTAAACAACCTACCAATCAATCTTGGTTGTTTGGTACAAACCCATATTTAAATAGCCAATATTGGCCATTTAAGTTCAGATTAAATGTATGATCTGAAAATGAATAGTGAAAGTTAATCAACAATCTCTACTTAAGTAGGCCATCTGAATGGCACACGACTATGTACCAGTATCCACATCGCCTTAACAGTATTCAGAAGAAACACATCGTACACAGGGCTGCCAACTTAGCTCAAACCTTGCCATTTTTGGCCGTATTTTACTTCAAATGGCACTTAATTTTTCAATTTGGCACTTTTGAAAATTAATAATAATATTTCAATTCATTTTCGTGAAATCCTTTGCGTGTACCTCTCTTTGTCAACTAAAATTTTCTAATTTCTATTATGTATACAACTGGTTTGTCTTACTTTGCATTGTACTCTTGTTTTAGGAATGTTTTTGTCATTTTAATGCGAAATTAGAAGAACTAAAAAGAATGATAGCTTTTCTATTTATCTATCTATTTTTCTATTTGGCACATTTTGGCACTGTTTTATCCTCAATATGACACTTCATAGCTAAGTATAGTTGGCAACCCTGATCGTACTAACTGAAATTTTTTCGCCTGCGCGATAGTAGAGGTACATATGTGTGTACACTTTTAAGATGCATGTATATGAATAATGCGTGGCTTTTACACTAAACACTTTTTTTAAAACTTAACAGTTTGGCAATTTAAACACTATTGAATTCGTAGCCACGCTACGAAAAACGAAAAATCCACATGCTGCAACCCTTGCGGAAACATGTACAGCATTGCCAGCTATCAGTTGTTTTTCGAAGATAGCTGAATGAAGGAAAACAAAGCGGAAAGGAATTAAAAAAACACTCATTATGTGCTAGTGTATTTTAAAATTGGTTAATTTTACATATTTTGAGGAAAATTATGGATTCTGATGTATTTGCAATTATAGCAGCAGAGTAAGAGGGCGCTATGGCAATGGATTCACAAAGGTATGCGGAGCTGTCGGGCATAGTAACCATGGGCGCATCTATGTCAGCTTCTGGTTGAATTGTGGAACCACAAGCCAGAACTCCTCATATGCCTGAAGCTCTGGTTCTCAATCCAGTTAATACAATAACAGCTTCTTCCAAGCCATTGAAAACATGCACTTTGTTAGGTCCACCACCTGTTGCGTTTGCTTCTGACTTCGACCGCGCTTAGGAATTATAACCCTTACTAAGTAGAATTCTCCTTTCTGTGTTGTGGGGAAGAGGGGCTTCCGCATGTCAAAGGTATACAACATTTCTTGTGCATATCACTCCGGCTACGCCGTCCACAGTATTTTTGCGCAGAACCCACATCGAAATTTACTAAAAAGTGCATAGTACAAACCGAGTTTATTAATCAGCTAGTGGTAGGAAATTTTAAACATTTACATATCTTAAATAAAATGTGAATCCTTTGATTACACGTGTATGTTAAAGTTTTTGGATTCGGGTTATGCGTTTGGACACAACAACCGAAAATCTTTGTTCAAAAACTAAACCAGACCCAAGTTTCTCGATAAGGGGCAACAAAGCAGTGGATAAAAATATACGTATATGCGAAAGGCAAATTTATCTGTTTAAATGAACACCACCAATATTTCTTGCAAACACACATCGATTTACATCTTTTATTTCCCTCCGACACAGAATTGTTTTCGTACAAAATTACACAAAAAAGCTTACTCGTTCGTTTTTAGGCATGCCATTGTTACGAATTTCGAAAGCAGCATACTATTTCTACGGTTCGTAGCAAAGTCCGAATACGAAAGAGTTGCAGAATAGGGGTGTATGTTTTGACCGCCTTTGTATCAAGACCCCTGGACCATATAGGGAATTTATTTATATTTTAAATTGTCAAGTCTCTACCTTGTCGGGAAGTTAGTTTAAAATCGGCTGGAAATTTCCGCGGGATGGCCAAGTTAAATAAATGCTTGTAAGATGACCAAGTTAAATAAAAGCTTGTAAAAAGCAGATTTTCGGCCCACGCTAATGTTCATGTTGTATATTGGCAATAATAAGGGTATACGTTTGTACTTACGAATCAGGTATATATATGTACATGTTTGCCGAAACCGTTATACGAACGCACTGATGAAATATTCGTGTAAATGATGAAATATTCGTGCTAAAATATTTGGAGATACATATTTCCCATCTTTCGCAAATACTTAACTACACTGGTCGACGGCCAAAATTTACCAGAGACGCCGTTATGAAATTCGTATGTAAAATCACCCCCTGATTCCGAAAATCAAGGTTATTTTTAATTTTATGGTACCGTTTTTGAGATATTTGCAATTTACCGTTTTTG
>NW_016158052.1:44577-46737 GCF_001687245.7 Rhagoletis zephyria
ATTTTTTTTATATTTTTACAAAAAAAATTGAAAAAATCGGTAATGATTGTTCGTTATCTTTGAATCTACAGGGCCTAGCAAAAAGTGTTGTATGCACAGTTTATAGAAAATTTTATTACCTTTTAAAAGCTGATAAAGTGGACCCAATTTTTTGTTTTTTTGCAAAAACGGTAAATTGCAAATATCTCAAAAACGGTACCATAGAATTAAGAATAACCTTGATTTTCGGAATCAGGGGGTGATTTTACATAAGAATTTCATAACGGCGTTTCTGGTAAAGAGAAAAAGTTGAAATTCGTGGTCCAGTGCTATTATTCGTTGTCACGAAATCTACCTAAATCCAATCTAGCCTACCAACCTACCAAATGGAAAAAAGCTACAAGTTTTGGTACGAAAAGCCCATGTGTGGCAGCACTGGTCTTAGATAACCTAACGGAAGCGTTATGTCCGTGAAGAAGTTCTTGCGACAACAATGATCCGGTTAGTTGGTGGCAATTTCAAAATGGGGGAGTATCTTTGGTCCATAGAAATCCAATATACATAGACTTATTTCAGACTAAATACCTTAAATATCTTACAATTGTATTTGTAGGTAGGGTTGCCAGACGTACTGTTTTTGGGACTAAACGTACTCCTTTTTATTGCAATGTACTCCCTTGTACTCCCAAAAAAAAAAATATCTGGAAATGTACTGCTTTATTAGTTTTGTACTTCTTTTGTACTCCTTTTTCCAGCTACTAATATTTTATCATATACAGGATGTAAAATAATAACTGTTGCACAGTTTTTTTTTTAATAAAAGGGGCCTTTATAGATTTTGCGAAAAAAAGTACTTTGTTGTTAATTATCCACAGATTTTACTTAAATTTTATTTATTTGTTTTTAAATTTTAACCTTCATTTGGGTTTACTGGCGGTAAACACTTTGAGAGAAAAGCGCAAATAAAAAAAGTAGTTATTGTACAGTTTTTAAATTCAACCTTCATTTGGGTTTACCAGGTGGGTTGGGAGAAAAGCGCAAGCGGCACACGCCAGTCTTCGTCGGTTACTTTATTACATATCTTCTGTAACCATAGGCTAATTTCCCCATTTGGGTCCTTTATACTCCGTCTTTTGTTCAACATAAGGCCTCATACTCAGCAATCGAAAAGACTCGGAACTGGTGACTAGGACTTCGACCAACCCTATACAGGTTTTTTTCTTTTTTTATACTAAATCTAAGAAAAAACACACCTTAAAAAGAGGTGCGTGCCGCATGTACTGATCTCACAAAGCTGGCAAATGCAAATAAGAATTAAAATTTTAAAGCCAATTAATAAAATTAAAGTAAAATATTTACAAAAGTTAACAAAAAATACTTTGTTACACAAAATCTATAAAGAACCCTTTTATTTTTCAAAAAACCTGTGCAACAGTTAATATTTTACACCCTGTACTTTGCCATCCATATTTTGGCAAACACTAATTGGTAAGCCAAGTTAAGTGTGACAGTGAAAAGGTGTAAGCCCGTTGAAAATTATTGAAATCGGACTAAAATTAGGCCCTTTTCATATAACGGTAAATTTTAATCTTAAGTAAATTCTTGAAATTTCAAGCTATTTTCAAAATTGATACACCCCGGCTTATCATGTAGCGGTAGCTTTCGGAAAGGTGAAAACATATATTTAATATTTGCGCCGGGTATTTAATGTTCGGCTCCGCCCGAACTTAGACTTTCTTACTTGTTAAACATATTTTTGTGGAATTACCATTGTATTTTTAACCGAGCGCACTTGTGCACAAGGGTATTATAACTTTGTTCACATAACGGTTGTTTGTAACAGGCAAAAACGAATCGAGATAGATATAGACAAATGTTACATAAATCAGATAGAAAAGAGAAATCGATTAAGCGGTGACTGTCTGTCCGTCCGTCCTCGTGTCCTCCTGACACGATAACTCGAGTAAACAATTAAATATCTAACGAAACTTGGTATGTCACTTCTTCGGCGTAGGACGGATGGTATGAAAATGGCAAAATCGGAGAATAATCAGCCTACCTCCCATATAACGGTAATTTCGAAATACGAGAAACTGCGATATTTTAGTAACTACTGAAGATTATTACACTAAAATTGATATTTACAATAACTTTTAGACGAAAAATAAGAATGTTATAAAT
>NW_016158052.1:50060-51745 GCF_001687245.7 Rhagoletis zephyria
GTAGCCTTAGCAAGGTAGGTGCAGGGCGCTCGGGTATAAAAATCAGACAAATATTAAATTAATTGTAAGGCTTAAATTAAAAAAAATGGCCACACATTTAGGAAGAGTTTGGAATTCTTTTGTAGAATTTAGTTGAAGAGGCGGTGGGCGAAGGGGGCGTGGGCGTGGCACCTCCAACCCCCACCTAGGCGCCATATGGATCCCTAGGGACCCTTTAGAAAAATCGCCAATAATCACAATTTTCACTAGGTGGTGGGGAGTAACATTTTTGTCAATGGCGGTTCATGTCCTCTCCAAAAAGGTCGGAAAAGGTGCCACGTCCACTACCCCTTCGATCACCATCTCTTTAACAACCGCCCCTATTGGAAAACCAACCCATTTTGTTATTTATTTTTGACATTTATTGTGGCTTTGAAAACGGTTTCTAAGATATCTTTGTTTGTACCTAATTAATGGGAATTTGTAACAATAAATTGCACAAAAAATTAAAAAAAATTTTGAAAAATGGGCGTAGCCACGCCCACTTATGGTTATATGTGTATATCTGGGCAACCGCTGCACCGAGTTCTTCCAAACCTGGCACAGTTATTGGCCTTGGTACAGGATACCAAATGGCAGAAAATTTTTAAAATCGGATAATAACCACGCCCACATCTCATATAACGGTAATTTGGAGAAATACGAAATCTTCGATAAATCAGTAAATATTAAAGCCAATTTCTTCAAAATTGATGCTTGCAACAATTCCTTACCAGGAAATACGTCTATAATTAAATTTTGAAAAATGGGCGTGGCACCGCCCACTTATGATCACATATATGTATCTCGGTAACCGTTCTACCAATTTGTACCAAACTCGGTATTTTTATTGTGCTTGCCACATAAAAGCAAAAGATGAAAATTATTGAAATCGGACTAAAATTATGGCTTTTCATATAACGGTAAATTTTATAAATGCTTGAAACGTCAAAATTTTGAAATTTAAGGACGCTAATTTACTCAAAATTGATACACCCCGGCTTACCATGTAGCGGTAGCTTTCGGAAAGGTGAAAATCATATATTTAATATTTGCGCCGGGTATTTAATGTTCGGCTCCGCCCGAACTTAGACTTTCTTACTTGTTAAAATACATATTTCTTTGCTGGACATTTTATTCCATTGTGATGTTTTTTTATACCCGAGCGCACTTGTGCACAAGGGTATTATAACTTTGTTCACATAACGGTTGTTTGTAACAGGAAAAACGAATCGAGATAGATATAGACAAATGTGTACAATCAGAACGAAAAGAGAAATCGATTAAGCGGTGACTGTCTGTCCGTCCGTCTGTGCACACGATAACTCGAGTAACAATTTATATATCTTAACGAAACTTGGTATGTGCACTTCCTTCAGGCGTAGGACGGATGGTATTGAAAATGGGAAAAATCGGAGAATAATCACGCCTACCTCCCATATAACGGTAATTTTCCGAAATACGGACACTGCGACATTTTAGTAACTACTGAAGATTATTCACTAAAAATTGATATTTACAATAACTTTTATACATTTTTGGAAAATGGGCGTAGCCACGCCCACTTATGGATACATGTGTATATCTTGGTAACCGCTACACAGATTTCTTCCAAACTTGGCACAGTTGTTAGTCTTGCTACAGCATACCAAATGGCCGAAAATTTT
>NW_016158052.1:51764-60662 GCF_001687245.7 Rhagoletis zephyria
GCTAATTTACTCAAAATTGATGCTTGCAACAATTCTTTACCAAGAAATACGTTTACGATAAAATTTTGGAAAATGGGCGTGGCACCGCCCACTTATGATTACATATATGTATCTCGGTAATCGTTCTACCAATGTGTACCAAACTCGGTATGATTATTGTGCTTGCCACATAGAAGCAAAACTTCGAAAATTATTGGAATCAGATTCAAATTACGACCGCTTTTCATATAATGGCAAATTTCACAAATGCTTGAAACTTCAATATTTCGAAATTTAAGGACTCTAATTTACTCAAAATTGATACACACCGGCTTACTATGTAGCGGTACCTGCGCCGGGTATTTAATGTTCGGCTCCGCCCGAACTTTGACTTTCTTACTTGTTATTTTATTCTTTGTATATACACATATGCAAATTGAGATCGGAATATTACCCGCGAGTGGAGAATGCAAATTGGCTTTCTAACTTAATGTTCTTTACCGATACGATGGATTATTTGCAAAGCTTGAATTTGTCTCTACAAGGAGAGAATAAAAATGTTTTTGATTTGTAGCAAATTATTTTAAGTTTTGAAGCTATACTACTTCCTTTTATTCATTATCTCAAAAAAAGAATATTCCATCATTTTCCACGGCTAGAAAAAAATATTGCACATGATTAATCTGCTTTTAAAAAAAGATTTGCCGATTTGAAATTATTTAAATCTACGTTTGCATACTTCATAAACCCTTTGTTATGTAACATGTAATTGAAGATGAATTTACAATATCCGAAATACCCCTTTTTAATAAAAGCGAAGAAGAGTTGGAGTTTTTGGAATTAAAAAAGATAAGGCACTGAAAATCAACATAGGTAAAGTTTTGCCATTGCTTGAATTGCGGCAACAAGTACCAGATTTAAAATATTCGCTCTTGAAAACAGATGCGTGCCGGTAATTTTCAATTTTTGGTAATTGGTAAGTTTTATTCTCTTTGGTAATTTGGTAACTTCCGATCTCAACTTTTAGACCGAATGCCTAAAAACCCTAAAATATTTTACAATATCGCCCATGGGCTTTATTTCCTAAAAAAAAAAGAAACAAAGACCGCGGGCGTTATTGCCTTTTCGAAAAATAAATTAAGCCCGCGGGCTTTATTGCCTTTTGCCGGGGGGCATTATTCCTCTTTCGTTATGGCAATAACGCCCGCGGGCTTCATTTCCTAAAAAAAATGAATCGCCAATCGCCAATGCGTAAAGATCCGCAAATCTTTCACAGAATCTTTCTCTCGAAAACTCCAAGAGCCGATTCTTCACATGCGCGATATACACCAGCGCAGGCATGATGAGTGACTTATAGAGTGTGTGTAGTAGGTGTCCAAAATTGCAAAAAAAAAACGGTACAGCCGTTCGCGAGATCAGCTCTTACATATAAAATGAAGGGACTTCTCTTCACTAATAAGTATAGATAAATAGCCGATGCCCGCAAACTTGGCCGGGTCTTGAAACACCTTTCGAACAGTAAAAAAAATCATCAGATTCTATTTTATGTATATCTATAATACGTGTACCGAATTTCAAGCAAATCGGACCATAAATAAGATATTTTCTTATAAATCGATCCCTGGTCCATCTATCCTACATATAGCACACGATCTCCAAAAGGTGACACAACTCAAAATTAAACGTTCGTCAGAAAATGCGAAGAACTATTTCTTAGCACATGCTAATCATATGGGCAAGGGGAACTTTACCTTAGGTTTTTTCAACAAATTATAACAAAAATTTCTTCAGCTTTTTCTGAAAGGTAAATAATAGCTCTGTGTACATTTTTAGTGCATAATTTCAAAAATGCCAAATTTTGTGTTGTGAAAAAGTAAATTCTTGGGCCCTTGACATGGTGGGTGCTGAAGGCTGAAACAAAATTTCATGAAAATCGGAACTGCCGTTAGCGAGATAATCATTGTTTATTAGGTTCATTCCTTATTTTTGTGGACTAAAATCTGAAAAGTGTCAAAATGCCAGAGTGTAAGCAAAATGCGCTCACTAAAAGAGAATAACAGGAAACATAAAGGAACGCAAAAAACAAAATTTTTAGTCCAAAGAATGTCAACCACAAAACTAACGTCAAATAAGAATGGAAATGTATGTACATAACACATTAACATAAGCACAAGCACAATAAACACTTACTATATCAATTATTTTTTGCCTCCTTCCGATTTCAATTCACTTTTTTTACTTTTTAGATTATTCTCACTTTTTGCGTATTCTTTAATTTCAGTTAATTTAAATTCAGTTGAGTTTGAAACTTTTCAAGATTTTGCCAGCAAAAATTCTTCTGACTAAATCTGACTACTGTGTACTGAAGTGAGTCACTCTCATTGAGTGTTGCTCTCTCATTTTTGCTGTCATTTTCGAGTTAAGGAACGCTTTTTGGAGTAAATCTGACTACTTCGGACTTTTTCTGACTATTTCTGGGAGATAATGAACGCAACTATTATTATTATTGATGTGGTGAAATTGCTTGTTGGTGGTAGCGGGAATAACAAAAAATTGTGTGCAACAAAACAATAAGTCAGCAAAAAAATCAGAGAGCATACTTTTTTGATTGTAGCTTTGCTTGATTGTTCGTGTTTACTGGAGTTACAAACAGCGAACATATACATACACCAACAATAAAAAAAACTTTTTTGATTTTAGCTTTGCTTGATTGTTCGTGTTTACTGGAGTTAGCGAACAGCGAACATATACATACACTAACAATAAAAAAAAACCTGCAGGAAAAAAATATCAATTGATAAAAAATAATCCACTTTTTTGTGGGATTTCTATAAAATATATAACTTGTAGTTAGCTACAAAAAGCTCACTTGAAACTAGTTGACAAGTAATTCAGGAGTAATGAGGGAGATTGCTTTCTTTAAACGTGTTTCTATTTAAATATGCTGCACTTCGCAAATAGTTTTTCGAATTGAGGACAAATAAAAGGAAGATCGATTTAATGCAGAACGTAAGTAATCATTTCAAAGTTTAACTGCAAAGAAGAAATATTTCAATCGATTTATTCGTTTTTGATTTATAGCAGTTTTAAAACCGATTTCATGATTTCTTACCACATCTTGGCATACTGACAAGCCGTTTTTACAGATTCCTTCAAATAATGTTGAAATTATCCTTTGCAGATAGCTAAGCTTTAAAATGCAAAAACCATTTCCAAATCGGAGCAGTCTGTGCGAAGTTATTACATTACATACATATTCTGGGACTTTATTTTATAAGATGTATAGATAAATAGATTTGTATGAAAGTGTCATTTCATAGAGCTCTTTAAATGCATTTTATCTTTAGTGAATAAGGCTATAAGTTTATACATAAACTAGCCGGCCACGCGCTGAATGTATGCATATATATGTATGTCCATTTACGTATTTGGAGAAAGAAATTGTGGCAACGCTGCGTCGCTACATGTCAAAAAATCAGCAACATCTGTCAAGGCAATGTGACATTCGATTTCCGTTCCTGCTTCTTCTTTGTCAAGAAAAGTTTTCTGAAAAAACGTCGTCACGTGAAGATAAAAAAGGAGTTTTAGTTTTTAAGTATCTGCGATCATAATATTCGTTTTCTCTAGTAAATATTAATAAAAGTGTGAGCCCACGCGCTATATAATTGGTGACCCCGACAAAGAACCAAAAACTGCAGCAGATGGAGTCGCACAACGAGGATAGCAAGGCAGAAGAACATCCGCAAATGGCAGTCACACCTCCAACCGCACTCAGCCGCGAATTAGGTGCAAACGAGGAAATTGCCAACATCTCCGTAAAGCTACCCCCATTCTGGCACGCAAATCCAAACTTGTGGTTAGCTCAAGTCGAGTCTCGCTTCATAGCCGCACGCATCAGACACGATGCAACGAAATACCACACCGTGATTGCCGCCATCGAGAGCAACGTGCTGGCGCAAATCAGCGATATCATCTTAAACCCCCCAACTACCGACATGTATGAGACGTTGAAAACACGCATTTTAGAGCGATTCGGAGAGTCCGAACAACGACGAATAAAAAAATTGCTACAAGAGCTGGAGCTCGGCGACATGCGTCCGTCACAACTCCTCAGGGAGATGCAAATTCTGGCAGGTAACGCGATGAACGACGCTATGCTACGATCAATCTGGATCAGTCGCCTCCCAACTGACGTTCGGACCATAATTTCAATCAGCACAGAACCTTTGGAGAAAGTGGCGCTCCTAGCCGATAAAATCTTAGAGGTTAGAGAAGGACCACAGCTACACGCCATCTCGACTCGCGAAGATACGGCGCGTAACTCAACACTGGCGCAGCAAATCGAAAAGCTAACGCAAGAAGTGGCAGCGCTAAGGTCAAAGGTTTCTACGCAAGTTCGTCATCGCAGCAAAAGCCCAGCACGAAATAGATCGCAAACACCATCAGAGACCTGTTGGTACCACCTCAAATTCGGCGACGCGGCAACAAAATGTCGCCCGCCCTGCGCAAAGGCTTTAAACTAAAACGCCCGTCGCTCGTAGCGGCATGCGACAGGCTCAATTCACCAAGCCGCCGCTTACTAATTAGAGACACAGTTTCCAAACTCCATTTCCTAATCGACACTGGCGCTGAAGTCAGCATAATCCCCGCTACACCAACCCAACGACAAAAGGGCGAAACCAATTTCTATCTGTATGCGGCCAACAAAACGAAAATCAAAGCCTACGGAGAGAAACTTCTTACGCTCAACATCGGCCTTCGACGTCCGCTGAGATGGAATTTTATTATCGCCGACGTGGCACAACCCATAATCGGCGCGGACCTCCTCGCTCAATACAACATTTCGGTAAATCTTCGGCATCGTTTACTATTCGACGACATTACAAATATCGCGAAGTGCTGCGCAATCGTCAACGTTTCAAACGACATTTTAAACATTTCCACCGTCAACAACGACATGCCCTTCCAAGAAATACTTAACGAATTCAAAGACATTATGGGCGCATCAAAAACAGTACCGAAGGACACCACACACAACGTTACACATTGCATAGTGACAAAAGGGCCACCCGTTTTTTCAAAGCCCCGTCGATTAGCACCCGAAACACTGAAAGCTGCAAAAGCCGAAATCGAATCACTATTGGAGGCGGGCATCTGCCGACCCTCACGAAGCCCATGGGCCAGCCCCCTCCACATGGTGAAAAAGAAGAACGGCGAATGGAGACCGTGTGGAGATTTCCGACGACTAAACGACGTCACAGAGCCCGACAGGTATCCGCTACCACATATACACGACTTTACACACGCGCTTCACGGATGCAAAATTTTCTCGACAATAGACTTACGGCGGGCTTATCACCAGATACCAGTGGAGCCAAGCGACATACCGAAGACAGCCATAACCACCCCATTCGGTATGTATGAATTCGTGTATATGTGTTTTGGTTTACGAAATGCCGGCCAAACTTTTCAAAGGTTTATGGACCAGATCTTGCTCGAGTTCAGCTTCGCTTGGCCTTACCTGGACGACATCTTGGTAGCTTCAAAAACGGAAAAAGAACACGAAGAACATTTGCGGGCCGTATTCAAAAAGCTACGCAAACACGGCATTGTCATCAACCCGTCGAAATGTGATCTCGGAAAAGCAGAAGTGACCTTTTTGGGCTACAGGGTATCGAAGGATGGAGTGAAACCACCAGAAGAACGAGTGCGAGCTATTCAGGAGTTTGACCTGCCGAAACGATCTTGCGACTTGCGGCGCTTTTTGGGGATGATCAATTTTTTTCGAAGATTTCTACCCAAAGCAGCCGCATATCAAAGCGTTCTAACCGCGCTCATCAAAAGCAATAAAAAAAATGACACTTCAATAATAGACTGGAGTCAAACAGCAAAGGACGCATTTCAACGTTGTAAAGACGAACTGTGCGCAGCTACGCTTCTCGCCTTTGCAAACCCCAACGCTCAACTTGCGTTGGCAGTCGACGCATCTGGTACTGCAATCGGCGCCGTGTTACAACAACGCGACGGCGATTTATGGCAGCCTCTTAGCTTTTATTCAGAGAAGCTCAGCCCGGCTCAACAACGCTACAGTACATACGATCGTGAACTGCTTGCCGCATATAAAAGCGTAAAGTATTTCCGTCACATGCTGGAAGGACAACAATTTTTCATTCTAACTGACCACAAGCCACTTCAGTTTGCTTTCCAACAAAACTTAGAAAAAGCGTCGCCCAGGCAAATCAGACATCTCGATTTCGTGAGTCAATTCACAACAGATATACGCTACGTACCCGGAAAGGAAAATGTTACTGCCGACGCACTCTCTAGAGTTGAAGCCATTCACGTCAACCAAACCATCGATTATGACGAACTGGCCAAACACCAGCTAAACAACAACGAACTCCAAACGTTTTGCAACGGAGACTCAGGTCTGCAATTAGTCAAATTGAAAATCCCCGGCGCTTCAGCAGAACTGTTCTGCGATATCAGCACAGGTAAAGCACGCCCTTTTATAACAGAACCGTTTCGTAGAACGGCCTTTGAATCGATCCACAACATATGCCACGCCGGAGCTGCCAAGACATCTAAACTTGTTTCAGAGAAGTTCGTGTGGCCCAACATGAACCGGAACTGCCGCGATTGGACCAGAAGCTGTTTACGCTGCCAAAAGGCGAAAACTCAACGGCACAACAAATCGCCGATCGCAGCTTACGCTTTGACAGAACGGAGGTTTGACCACGTCAACATGGACATCATTGGTCCCTTACCGCCAAATCGAGGATTTCGTTACTGCCTCACCTGCATAGATAGATTTACGAGGTGGGTCGAAGCATATCCTATCGCAACAATCACAGCCGAAGAGGTCGCTTTCACATTTTATTCTAACTGGATAGCGAGATTCGGGGTCCCAATGAAAGTAACGACCGACCAGGGACGCCAATTCGAGTCGTCGCTTTTCCGGGACCTGAACAAACTTCTCGGCATCCAGCACCTCAAAACTACAGCCTATCACCCAGCTTCAAATGGACTCGTCGAACGTTTCCACCGAACACTGAAAACCGCGGTGAAATGTTTCCAAACCGAGCAGTGGGTCGACGTATTACCACTTATTCTAATGGGATACCGATCTTGTTACAAAGAAGATATCGGATCGACTCCAGCAGAAATGACGTATGGCTGCGGTATCAGACTCCCGGGAGAATTCGTCGATCCTTCTCACAACGGCATCGCAAACGAAAATGAATTCGTGAGCAGCCTGCGAACCCGAATGCAGGGGTTAAAACCCACAATCACCTCAAACCACGCCAGGCCGGCGTGTTTCATCGAAAAAAGGTTATCAACAGCCCCCGCCGTATTCGTGAGAACAGACGCCGTTCGCCGGCCATTGCAGCCGCCATACGAAGGGCCATACCAAGTCCTGCAGCGCAACGACAAATGGTACAAACTTGAAATAAACGGGAAAGCAACCAACATCAGCATCGATAGACTGAAAGCAGCATACACGGTTGAAGAAAACGCAACTCAACCAGACCGGTCCTCAACAAAACCACCATTAACAACACGCTCCGGTCGCAAGGTTAGGCTCCCTTCAAGGTACGAGGGGGAGTGATGTGGCAACGCTGCGTCGCTACATGTCAAAAAATCAGCAACATCTGTCAAGGCAATGTGACATTCGATTTCCGTTCCTGCTTCTTCTTTGTCAAGAAAAGTTTTCTGAAAAAACGTCGTCACGTGAAGATAAAAAAGGAGTTTTAGTTTTTAAGTATCTGCGATCATAATATTCGTTTTCTCTAGTAAATATTAATAAAAGTGTGAGCCCACGCGCTATAAAATCATATATTATCATGTACTTCGTTTATTGATATAATAATAACAGATTGGCGCTTACACATATATTAGTGTTAGGCCGAGCTTCTCCTCCAATTTGTGGCGTGCGCCTTTTTGTTGTCACACAAAGCGGAGGGACCTACAGTTTTACGCCGACTCCGAACAGCGATTATATTTTTATGAGAAGCTGTTTTTCATGGCAGAAATACACTCGGAGGTTTGCCATTGCCTGCCGACGGACGACCGCTCTTAAGAAAAAACCATTTTTTCTATATTTTTTGCGAAATTGCTTTGACCAGGGTTTGAACCCAGGCGTTGCGGAGCGGAAGCGCACACTGCTTACCACTACACCACAGCGGCCGACGATTATTATATGCTTAAAAAATCTTGTCTAAATCCATTCAGTAGCGTGGTCAAAATATCTCGCCTTTCCTTTATACTATGTATAGAAGATAGTAATTTTAAATAGGTGGCAACCCAACTCAAAAAATTTAAGTTTTTGTACATGCGAAGGCCATGCACTTTCATTTCGAGATTTTCGATAAAGGATGTAAAGAAATATATTTCACCCCCAAAAAAATATTGAGGTGTAAATATTGTATGGAATGACCCATATGCAAAATTTTAGCCAAATCGAATGCCATCGCGCAGAATCTTTCTACGTTTGATTTGGAATAGCCGAATGAAAAAAATTTTTAAAATTGAACTTACCACATTTTGCTGCATCAATTCATATCCGAAAAATACGCTCATTTCAGGTTGATAAGTATATAGCGAATAACGAAGATTTTCCATGATCACGTAGCTGTTATAGGATACAAAAATGGGGAATATTAATTTATTTTTATAGGAGCACTTTGACAAACTTCAAAATATTTTATTTATTTATTCATTACCTTTGCTTTGAACTTAAGCATGATACAATAATTTCTATACCCGAGCGCACTTATGCACAAGGGCATTATAACTTTGTTCACATAACGGTTGTTTGTAACAGGCAAAACGAATCGAGATAGATATAGACAAATGTATACATAAATGATCAGAATGAAAAGAGAAATCGATTAAGCGGTGACTGTCTGTCCGTCCGTC
>NW_016158052.1:61177-65514 GCF_001687245.7 Rhagoletis zephyria
CGTCCGTCCGTCTGTGCACACGATAACTCTAGTAAAAATTGAGATATCTTAACGAAACTTGGTACGTGAACTTCTTCTGGGCGTAGGACGGATGGTATTGAAAATGGGCGAAATCGGACAATAACCACGCCTACCTCCCATATAACGGTAATTTTAAGAAATACGAAAACTGCGATATTTTAGTAACTACTGAAGATAATTCACTCAAAATTGATACTTACAATGAGTTTCAGACGGAAAAAATTAATTTTATAAATTTTTGGAAAATGGGCGTAGCCACGCCCACTTATGGTTACATGTGTATATCTTGGTAACCGCTATACCAATTTCTTCCAAACTTGGCACAATATTTCGAAATTTAAGGACGCTAATTTACTTAAAATGTATACACCCCGGCTTATCATGTAGCGGTAGCTTTCGGAAAGGTGGAAAACATATATTTAATACTTGCGCCGGGTATTTAATGTTCGGTTCCGCCCGAACTTAGACTTTCTTACTTGTTAGAATGTAGTTTCACTTCAAAATTTTTGACATAAACCGTGTCTGTGCCAAACACGCAATGTGGCCACTGCTATGATATAGAACTTGGGGATTTTCGCTTGTTATTTTAGATATTTTTTAACAGAACGTGTAAAGATTTATATATTTCATAACTGATCACTTCATTTTTAATATACATATGTATACGTATTTAATACATACATACATTCTTGCCACTGCTAATCACATGAATATACACTTTTGATCAGCTAATTAAGCCAGCAACATTTTGATAAATTTTGGCTATTTTGCTTTCGTTTATTCAATGTTTATTATTTTTCCACAAAAGTCTAGCTCATTATATAACAAACACCATATAAATCCAGAATTCAAACTTTGTGCAAAAATTATGAAAAACCTGCAAAGTTTCAGCTAGATTTTCAACTTTTTATTAAGATTTTTTAGAATTTTTGCGAGTATGCTGTTTAAGTCTTAAGTTGCTAAAAAATCGCGTTGATTTTTAATAATTTTTTTTCAGACTGCATTACAAATTTTTTTCCATGCAAAATAAATTCGACAATTTTTTTTTATGAAACAAAATGCGTCTACCTAAAATTATTGTATCATGAACTTAGGACTTAGTTGTGCAAATAATTGCTCGTTTCTTCGGTTTTTTTGAAATAAATGTTTTAAAAATAATTTCCTATTCAAAAACTAGTTAGTAAAGTTCTTCATGTAGATTTAAAGCCGCTATGTTTTACTATATTGATATTTGCAAGAGCTTGTAGTCCCCTCGTTAGAGCATATACATACTATATTAAGTTTCTTTAATGCCGTCTTGGGCTTTAACCGAAAAACTGGAATAAGCGTGTAACAATGTAAACTAACAGCATAACACAAAGTAAAAGCAAAACAGTACCGGCATTCCAAATGAAATGAAATAAATTTTTTTCCTTTTATTTATAACAACACAATTTAAAGATTGCAACAAAGGACATAAATAAAAAATAATAAAAAATAAAATAAAAAAATCATGCGTCAGAGATTTGGATCTCAGGAACGCCGCCAGAAAAATGGCACACTTATGCCTTTCACGGGGTATGAATTGGCAGACCATCTCATCAACTGGTATGATGCTACTAGTATATCTGCTGGTAGGTGCTGATGCAGGAGCGGAAAATTTACATCGCGGATGACATCGCCATGTTAAAATAGCATTCGCTAACAATAAAAAAGGATACAACGGGAACTAGTTGGGCTGAAACGCAAACTGGTAGCATTCTAGTTCACAACTAATAGCTCTCCCTGTGGGCAAGTTGAACCCATAACGCCACAGGGCGGTAAAATTTTTTTAGGTCGGTGTGAAAAGAAAAGGCTCTTTGTTTGTGCCACTGTTCGGTGGTAGTCGCCCAGCCATTGCTGATTGCTAAATTTTACGAGAGAAGATTAAAAGCGCAAACAGTCAACGACGTAGCGTAGACGTAGGTTGACGCAGACACGATCTAGCTTATGGGATTCGCGTGTTAACGAAAACTCACCACCGCATGGCGGTGACGTGGCCGTTGTTTCTCTCTCTCTCTATCAACAGTCAATTTTATATGCTGCTACGTACGTCAACCTACGTTTACGCTACGTCGTTGACTAACTGAGCTTTTACGAACCTGCGAAATGCGAGAGGCGAATTCATATAATCGAAAAATATAACAATTACATGTATTTTGTTTTTGCTTTTAGTGGACTATTGCCAAATTTCAGGAAGCTAATACAAATCAGGGATGATAAATGAAATCAAGAATGCAAAATGACACTGCTGCTGGAAAAAATTTTACCTACGAAAACCTACAAGGAAATGTCTGCTGACCACAACATGTGTTCGTGAATAAACAAAAGAAAAGAAGAAAAGTTTAGTTTAGTTAATTTACTATTAATCTCTAATTTTCTAATTTTCGTGCGTCAACTATGGCTGCTGTATAAAATTATTCAATTGTGGATGAAACTATTTGTTGGCCGGAATTTACGCAAAATATTGAGAAATATACCAAAATAGATAATAATGCTGAAAGGTTCTGACCGAATTTGTCAGTTGATCGTTAAACCGAAAATGGGATAATTTTAAAGACACATTTGTAGCTATATCTACTTAAATTTTGTGAAAAAGAGAAGGGTGCTTGGAGGAGATTCTTTTATTTTTGAATGTCTCAGGATGTGGTATCAAAAATATTTGTTAGAAAAAAACTTACTTACCTATCAGAAAGTCAGAATGGCGTAAGTTTTACTGCGTTCAATAACTTTTTCTGATATTTTAGTCTTCCCCTTAATTTTACTCGCTATTATTCTTTTATTCTCTGGCTGCTAGTACTTACTGGAAAATTTTATGAATAGACCTATGACAGAAACTTTTTTTTATTTAATTAAGAGTTTCGTTTTTAATAAGCACCCCGTATTTACTTAAATAAGATAGAAAAAGATGACTATATTTTTACGCACAAAAATTCAAAACTCCAAGTAAATAGAGTGTAGTATTTCGACATAATTGTAGTGCAGTACTGTATCTTGACAAAAATGTATCAAAAATGTCAATGTAGTACCAATGTACTTTTGGCTTCCAAAATGTACCAGAAAAGTACAATTGTACCATCAATTTCATCACTGATACAAATACCTTCACTTTTTCACTAACTCTCTAGCGAAATTTTGAAAATTACGCATCATTCACAGCTGATGAAACAATACCACCTTATATGCATGTATGTATTCTCAATAAGCATAAAATAAACTTAAACGGCATTTAAACCTAAATTGCATTTAATTATTATTTCGTAAACCAAACGTATGAAAATGTTTGTATGCTTGCCATGACAGCCGAGGTGATAGCGCTTAAACATTCGTCTTAATTGTAATTAAATTCTAGTCATATGATCAAAATTTCATTAAGTTTCATAAAATATTAACTGAGAAATAGCAATAAAAAACTTTACACAACAGTTCCTTTGTTTATAACTTATAAAAATTATAAATTTAAAAAAAATTTATTGAGAATGTTAAATTTCATCAATAAATCCTCGAGGTTCGTATCTTAATTTTTATTTTTATACCCGAGCGCACTTGTGCACAGCGTATTATAACTTTGTTCACATAAGGGTTCCCTGTAGTCAAATGTACTAGATGTAAACTACCTCACAACTAGTATGAACCGCATGCCCAACTAGTCAGCCAACTATCTTTTTTCCATACAGTCAACTGGTATTTTTAACATGGGGATGTCCTACGAGATGGCAATTGTCAGATTTCGGTCAGAAATATACCAGTCTCATACTAGTTCAAAATAGGCAGAAAAATGCTAGTCCAATTATGGACCAAAACCACTACCATGGGAGTCAAAAAATGAAATGAATTCATGAATATACAATAAAAAACTTTTGATTAAGCGCACTTTAATACATTACACATTTTTATTTAGCAGCATTAGATTTGCCAATAATTAGTGTTAAATTTGTTGAGTATTAATTAAAAGCAAAAATAAATACTTAAATATTCCAAACTTTCGAACATAAATTTAAATACATTTTTCATTAAATGTTATTAAAAGTAAAAGGTTTCAGGTACAATAAATACTATATTTTTATCTTTTTTAATAATATTGAATACGCAAGAGAAAACATTTTAGTTAAAAAAAATGAATACTTTAGTTTAGTTTGAGTGAACTAAAAGAGAAATAAAAGTGTTCATTAAAATAAATTAAATTCATTAACTTTGCACATTTTAGTATATTCGTTTTAAAAATTTGTAAAGGTAATAATTAATGTTTAAAATTTGAGATTTGGATAAGAACAACATAAATAAATAATTCTTAATTT
>NW_016158052.1:65676-66821 GCF_001687245.7 Rhagoletis zephyria
TGACATAAATACATAAAATCAGCTGATGAATTTAGTTCTGTAGCTGAACAGTTTTAGATCTCGACACTTAACAAACTCCTGCCTATCGTGACTCGGCACAAAAATTTAAAATATTGGTTCCGTACGTCATGCGGACTGCGCCCCTCGTGCGGATGGGCGGGAATGGAGGGTAAAAACCGTTGGGATATTATTAACAGGTCTGGTATAATTGAATACGTACTCGATTTAATGGTTTACAAAACATACCCAAATAAAAGTTATAATATTTTGTGTACATACTTTAATGTATTAAACTGTCGAAGTCAAATAAAACAGGGCATGGCTTAATCATTTTGTACTTGGTACAAGTCTGGTCATTTTCGAACTAGTTCGGTTCCTGTCAGGAAATTCTAGTTGTAAACTAAAATTTTTCCTGACTAGTTTGGAGTTTCACTGCAGGGTTGCTTGTAACAAGCAAAACGAATGGAGATAGATATAGACAAATGTATACATAAATGATCAGAATTAAAATAGAAATCGATTAAGCGGTGAATGTCTGCCCGTCCGTCCGTCCGTCCGTTCATCTGTCCGTTTGTGCACACGATAACTCGAGAAAAAATCTAAGTATCTTAACGAAACTAGGTATGTGTACTTATTTTCAACGTAGGACAGACGGTATTGAAAATGGGCAGAATCGGACAATATCTACGCCTACATCACATATAACGGTAGTTTACATAAATACGAAAACTGCGCTATTTCAGTAACTGCCCTGCAGTGAAAACCCAAACCAGTTAGAAACAAGTAAGAGCAGCGCTGTCTTCGGCTATGCCGAAGGCTTCATACCTTTCATGAACATCTGCAAATTTTAGTTTGACAGGTTACTGATTTTGAATACATCTGCATACATCGATAGAGGAGTTACATACTTATATAAAAAATCGCATCTAAACAATCAGAGGTATGGAAGATATNTCTTATCTGAACAATCAATTGTATAGGGGCTGCAGGCTATAGTGACCCGATCTTCGTTATTTTCACTGTAAGTCTTCTGCTGATAATGAGTGAGCACAGTGCAAAATTTCATGTGCCTAGCTACATAAATGGGTGAATTATAACGAAAAATCTCATATCTGAACAATCAGTTGTATGGGAGCTATAGGTTA
>NW_016158052.1:67763-70400 GCF_001687245.7 Rhagoletis zephyria
AGTTATAACGAAAAATTTTATATCTGAACAATCAGTTGTATGGGAGCTATATGTTAAAGTGGTCCAAATTTGATCCGGATATCTCTAAAACTGAGAGACTAGATTGCATACAAACAGACAGACAGACGGACAGACGGACAGACAGACATGGATAAATCAACTCAGCTCGACGATCTGATCATATAAGTATACACTTTAATGGGTCTATCTCTTCTTATTCTGGTACTTACAAACATCGGACCAAAGTTATAATACCATTTCATGGTCATGAAAGGTATAAAAATAATAGTTCATAAACTAGTATGTGCCTACCAGTTCTACATTTTCGAAGAACTGAAGCGTTCAGCGACATCTGCCTTTGAATTGCCAAAGCCTAAAATACAACGCAATTAATTGCTTTTCTTACAAATGTCGGCTGTGGCGTCACGTGAACACTACTGGTTCTGGTTCTGGGATCGCAGGTCCGAGTTAAGATTTTTAAAGTTAGATCAATGTAAGTAGGAATAATTATTTCAATTTAAATATAAATAACAAACTTAAAAATCTAGTTGCATTACAAAAAAAAAAGAAACAAATATATGGGAAGAAATACATGTGCCATAAAAAAATAGTTTAAAAAAAATATTTTTTTTTATTAAATCTAAGAATAACCAAAAAAACCCTAAATGAAAAATATAAATAAAAAAAATATAAAAAAAAATAAAAAAAATAAAAAAATTCCCTGTACCAGAGCTTGAATCTGGTACCTCAGGCATACCACGCGAGTGCTTTGCTTTGTCGGCCATTGCGACTGTTGGAGCGCCGCGAGCAAAAAGGCATACTAATGCTTTTCATAGGGGATGAAGTGGCAGACTATCTTATCAACTGGTATGATGCTTCTAGTATTTCTACTAGTAGATGCTGATGCATAGCCTGACAATTGACATCTCGCAGGACATCGAAATGTTAAAAATACCAGTCGCTAACATTGGAAAAGGATAGAACGTGAACTAGTTGGGCTGAAACGCAAACTGGTAGAATTCTAGTTCACAACTAGTAGCTTTTCCAGCAGGGTGCCTAAGGCTATTCACTCAAAAGATAATACAATACAATAATTTTTAGACCAATTTCCCCCCACACTCTTGTTGGCCTTGGTACAACATATCAAATGGCTGAAAATTTTTAAAATCGGACAATAACCACGCCCACATCCCATATAACGATAATTTGGAGAAATACGAAATCTTCGATAAATCAGTAAATACCGAAGATAATTTATTCAAAACTGATATTTACAATAATTCTTTAGCGCACAATATTTACGTTTCTAACAAAATTTTCGAAAATGGGCGTGGCACCGCCCACTTACGACCACATATGTGTACCTCGGTAACCGTTCGAGCAATTTATACCAAACTCGGAATGATTATTAGGCTTGCCATACAAGACAAAAGGCGGAAAATTATTGAAATCGGACTAAAATTAGACTAATTTTTATATAACGGTAAATTTCAGAAATGCTTGAAACTTTGATAAATATTTCGAAATTTAAGGATGCTAATTTACACAAAATTGATACTTACAACATTCCCTTGAAAAAAAAAAAAATATTATTATGGAATTTTGGAAAATGTTTGAAATAGGGATAAAACCACCCCTGCTCCATGTAGCTTTAGTTTTCGGAAAGGTGAAAAAAAACTATATTTAATATTTGCGCCGGGTATCTAATATTCGGCTCCGTCCGAACTTAGACTTTTTTACTTGTTATCATTACCTTTATCCTTTTCTTCATGTACATAACCCTGGTGAAATTAAACCAGGTGTAGTAATAAGAGCGAGAAGAAAGATTTGACACTATCTTGTTTTGAAATTTGCCATGAAAAATTTCTATAAGATAGTCGAATGTCAAGAAAATAAAGAGAGAAAGCTGTTTTATTACTTCACCTGTTTATTTCGCCATGCCGTAGCATTATATATAGTTTTTTCTTGAAAGGGATGTATTAAAGAAAACATGTTTGCCCTTTTATATTTAAGGTGAATAAAAATTCAGACATTTCGTGAACTATGTAGTGGCAGAAAATAAATTACAAATTTATGAATTTATGTGCCGTTCTTTATAGTAGTTTTTAAGTTTTTTTTAATGTGTTTGAACGGCAGATAAATTTTAAAACCTACTTGAGAAAACGGCCCTAAATGATATAACAAATGTTATGCTTTTAAAAACAAGCCAGTAAAGGTATTATTGTTCTAAACGTTATCGAAAATAAAAGTTAGCGATCACAAATTACTTCATTCAAATATTTGAATGCTAATTTATTCTTGAACATTTTATTAACTGAATAATAAACCAACCTACTCAACAGATAACTACAGTTTATGTAACAACCAGTGTTGCCATGTTTTCGGCATGAGAAAACGTCCCTCTTGGTCTGAAAAAAACGTCATTTCCTACCCAAAAACGTCTTTTCCATGTATGCACACAGAATTGTTCTTATTAAACTTTTATTGTATACAAAGGTACATATGTACGTAAGGTATATTAAAATGTCATTTCACAGAGCACATTTAAAATTCATTTTATTTTATTTTATTTTATTTTATTTTATTTTATTTTATTTTATTTTATTTTATTTTATTTTATTTTATTTTATTTTATTT
>NW_016158052.1:72384-86043 GCF_001687245.7 Rhagoletis zephyria
ACGTTATGTAGTTTGACTATTGTCAATTAAATCGAATGCTTTGTATTGCATGCGCTCCACGCTTTTCATTTTCAATTTCATAGATTGTTTATAATGACTTTTGCTAAAATTTCAAAATCAAAAGTTATCAAAACAAATTCTATGGGACTGAGAAGTATTATTTTCTACTTTTTAGTCCATTTATAAAAGCGTTGTATATTAAAAAGTTTTTTTTTATATTATTTATTTATTTTTATATTTTGTTTGTTCGTAGGAGAGGGAAATGCTTTATGCACTGGCACTAATCTCTATACTACCTTCCCTGAGTATGGGACTCGCACCGAAGCGTGTTGGGCTACCCACTAAAACCCAAACTCTTGCCGCCCGTGCAAAAATCTGGCACCGCAATTCTGCATGTCTTCAGATGCAGGAGGGCGCTGCTGCAGGCTCGGGGCTGCCCTTTTGTAGGGGCGTTTCATCCGGGTGTCCTCAGTAGATATCCGTCCTCTCGTTTGCAGCGGAGTACGAATTTATTTTGCTTTAATTGAATTGAATTTAAATTTATTTTATTTTATTTTAGCTAATTTAATTCAATTAAATTTTATTTTATTTTACTTTATTTTTTATTGTATTTTATTAAACCTTCATTTTTTATTTTGCTTTAAGTCAAATTTCTTTTATTTTACTTTGTTACATCAATTCTAATTAAGTCGTTCTAATGGCTTCAATTTTTTTATCGAAAAGTATTTCTTGTTTGCTGTTATTTTGGCCGTTTTTATTAAATGAACTCGTTTGAGTTTTAGGTTTTACTAATGCGGTTCTAATAAATCGGCCATAAATAAAATTCATTCCCGACAACATACCAATAATTAAGCTTGTTTCTTACAAAACAAAAACAAATTAAAAGTTCTAGGCTAATGAACCAACACAATTCGGCGCATGCTTAACGAGAAACCTGTTTCGATTTTCTCTTTCATTCGTCTTTCTATTTGGGATTTCTTCTATAGAAAATAAAATAATTATCGCCAGCCAAAGTTGATCAGAATCATTTCACTTTTTCGCAATTTCATAATATCATCATGATTTAACTAGTTATACATACCTAGTTGATTTTGTTTATGAGCACCCATGGTATAGATAACATTCTTTTAATTTTATTTTTTTTACACTCACTCACGTATCATCGTCCGCTTTCAAAAACCAATCGTAGTCGCCATAGTACTGGGCGTATACGTAACGAAATCCTTGCCGCACTTTATGCCAAAGCAAATCGTATGTATCTGATGCACTTTCGACGACCGACACAGCGCCTAATTTCACATCCGTTTCACTGCTGAGGAAAACGAGGCGTGTACAACGCTTACCCCAGGTGGCTTTCACATGTGCGGCGTGCGTTTCATGCTGGGCAGGCGTAGTCAGAACCATACAGAGCACGCGCACCTCCTCTATCAAGTGCTGTTGCAGTGTATTGGAATTGTTCTGGGGTCGGTGCGATGTGCTGATGCTGCTACTATGCCAGTTTTCGGTGATCGTGCTGTGCTGCCGCGTTTGTGCCGCTTGCAGTAGGAAGTGGTCATAGCAGAGTAGAGTAGTGAGCGCCATAAGGAAACCGAGTACGTAGCCGTAAAGGAATTGCAATTGTTTTCTTAAAAGGTTAAGAGGCTCTGAAAGAGGTCGAAAAAATTCAATACGGATAATGTTTTTGAATACATTGATGAGATATATTCGTATCTAAAAGTACATATCTTTAAATTCATATATTAATTAGGTACCTTTGATTTTAATTTTCGGATAATTTTGTGCATAATTTTTAATGAAGAATGTGGAAATAAATCATATTAGAAATACGAAAATTTATAATTTAATATCGCCGTCGTTTGAAATGTTTTATGCACTCGAATACTATACCTGTACTTACTTTCCGACAACTTAACGTTCTTGTTTACTGTTGCGCATGCCCGCTGCATCTCTATGAAACCACTCATTGCCTGCGGTCGCGGAAACAAAGTAATTAACTACACTCTGGCCGATGTTGCCTTAACCTAGCACTTTGCGGTACTAACGTTACGAAACTCTGTTCAGTACTGGAAGCAACTCTTCACTTTAACCGCAACTGTGTAGCTTAAAACCGCGCACAGCGCTTACGCCTTCAACAATTAGTCGCCCATCTCCAGCGGCCTGCGGTCGTTTTGCCTGTAGCATTGTCAATTGGTTTAATGACCGGTTTGTGGCTGTTTATCTGCATGTCGTTTCTTTTTTTGTTCATTCAAAATTATTAACTGTCTTCTGTCTGTTGTGTTGCTAATTCTTACTCAGTCCCCGCTCCCACTGCTGTTTCATACATAAGTAGGGGTAGCCGACATCCGTGTGTAAATGTAAACAAACACGAACGCAGTACGTCCGTCCGCGTCTTTCTTGCGTTAAAATTTATTTTACCGCTGAAGTAAATTTGAATTGCATTTTTTAATGCTACATACTAGAGGTATACGCCGCCGAGCCACGCTGCCGCCGAGTTACGAAAATATCGGCGCGGCGGCGGCGGCGGCGGCGTTCGGCGCCTAAGGAATTTTGTACAAAATTTTCATGATGTATGTACATTGAAATACATCGTTTGAAGGAACTAAATACTACTCGTATAAAAACACAATTTTACGAAATGAAAATAACATTTTAAAGGAGTTTTTTTTGCATAATTTGGAACACTGGATAAGAATATGATCTCCTTTATTTTTCCAAAAAGAGCGTAAATCAGAAAAAACATAGGTAACCTGATTTTCGATCGAAATCGTTTATTACAGTTAGATTAGGGTCGAATGCTGGTAATCTAGCAATTTTTTTCGCAGTAGACAACTCTTTCCAATACTACAACAATACTATTATTTTATACACATACTACAACAACCAGAAAGTTATAACCAGGGAACGGATTTTATGGAAATTGCCTTTTTTTCTGCTAAAGAGATAGAGTATATTCGATTAACAATGTCCACGATTTAGATTTCCGATTCCATATATACACATTTGATGTTGCCTTTTTTGCCTTTTTTAAGGTATTTGCCTTTTTTTGCCTTTTCTACCTTTAAAAAAGTGATTATAGCATTTACAATTTTTTTTAAGATTAAAAAATATGCACATGCCCATGCGGCTTATAGGANGCAAATTGGTGTTGGAAAAATTCAAAGCCGTTTTCTCAGCTAACGTAGGCTTGGAGACAATAAAGGGTGTAGATAAAATTGTAAAAGGCGAGGAAAACGCCCTTATTCCTGATAATATGAACGTTTCAAACGTTCCATATTTAAATTGGGCTCCACTTGTATCAACTTACGTCGAGCGCACATTAAGTACATTCAAAGCTTTTCTTCGCGAAAATCGAATGAAAATGCTGCCAGAAAACTTCAAAACGCATCTTGTGGTTCAATGTTACCACAACTATACAGATTAAAAATTTATGAGTTAGAAACTCGAAAGGATAAAATAGTCAAAGATTCAAAGTACAAATTTTTCATATAATGAAACTACTTCATAGTTTTTCTCTTTTTACTTGTAATATAAACATTTCTAAAATAAATGTATTTTTTGATTGTTCTTCGTATTTTCTGTCTTTTTTAGTGCCTTATTTTGCTTTTTTTGTAATAGCTAGTGCCTTTTCCTGCCTTTTTCGCTATTTTGTTTTGCCTTTTTTTGCCTTTTTTGCAATACCTAGTGCCTTTTCCTGCCTTTTTCGCTATTTTATTTTGCCTTTTCCAGCCTATTTCGTTATTTTATTTTGCCTTTTAGGTCCTAAAAATCCGTTCCCTGGTTATAACACATCAAATACTTTAACGTCAATATCTCAGAAAGCAGTTTTGGCAGAAGCAGCTTCTGTTCATCTAACTCACCCATCTAACTCTCCAATTATTAGGGATAAAACAAATACAAGTTGATTTTCCTAAGTATTTTTTTTTTAATATTTTAAACAGACTTTCAATAAAGAGCAAACACTTTTTTTTTGTTACTTTTTACATTCGTAAGGTATTTTATTCTGGGTTCCCACATACGTATACGAGTACTAGGTGGATGTGCAAAAATTACGTTAGCATTCCTTAGTGGTGGTCAAACCCCAGGAAGGTTTTGCTCCCTCGCAACGCAATGTTTTCTACAAAGGATTAAAGTTCCCCCTTTTTGGTAAAAATTAGTTTTATTTTTCATTACATTCGATTCTCCTTAGAAAATTTGGCGCCTGGAAATTTTTACCATCTCTAAGCCATTTTTTTAAACAGTGGGTCTGGTTCGAGTTGATGGAAAAAAGTAGACCAACCTTGTTTTCAATATGTAATCCGCAAAAAATCATAAGAACTCCGTAATTTATCATAACGGTTGATAAGATTATTGCAAAAATTTATTGATAGCGACATAAATTACCCCAATAACTTAACTTTAAAAACTTTTTAATTTCTTTAAATTTAATTAATACATACGGCTCTGTAGACAGCATACAGAGCCATGTGTGTATGGATGTGTATACCTCAGACCTTCTGTTCGCCCATTCATCAGCGTCAGGCACTCAACATTTTAATTCAAGTAGGAAGTAACGTAATTTAAATTTAAAACTAATTCAATGAATGAATTAAATAGAATTATAATCTGAATTGGCATGGTGAATGCCTAACGCTGACGAGATGACATGATAAGATTAGTAGCCTCATGGCTCTTTGGAATCTACCTTATGGGCAGTAGCGCCGGCGTCGCCGCCGCTGCCGATTCTTTTTGAAGTTGACCACGCCGCCGCCGCAAAGCCTGTCGGCGTAAACCTCTACTACATAAGTACATATGTATATTCATGCATACATAATGTGACCAACCGCACTTCTTTCGGAAGTATCTCCAGTTCTTCTTTTTGAGCCGTTGTACTTCGTACTTAGCAGTACCGTCAAATGTACTTATGTGCAATTTGTTTTGTATTACTCTGCAGAAAAAGATTATCCATTGATTAAAATAACCAATTTGTAGTTAGCTTTTTTGCGGGATTCCGATAAATAACTAAATTTTAATTATCAATGTTAAGTTAGTTGTAAATAGTGATGTGCTGAGCCGATAGTTTGAAGTATTGATCGATACTTGGTACCGTTTTAAAAAGTATCCAATACTTTTGATACTCGGAACCGAAACGTTTAGGCTTCCAATAAGAACGTATTTAGACTAAAACTAAAAGCGGTTTAGGAGAGCCTAGCCTATCAACAGCAAGCGTAGTGGCTAACAAAGGTTTTAATTTCTATTTTCCATCACCACAATGCAGAGAAACTCTTCCTTATTTTTTTCTAGATAAATCGGACGATGTTGTCTTTGTAGGCCTGAAAGACTTCCTTCTTCCGTCAGAACAATTTTCTTAAATTTTATATCTACGAAGGTGGAAACTGATAAAATGGTATTTTACTGTTGCGACAAGGCGATGAGAGTATTTTGGATATGTGGTGTCTACATTGCTTAGTACAAATTGTTCAACTTTTGGGAAAGCATCTTCTTACTCGTATTAATTGTGAAGCATATTCATAGTCGAAAGAAAGTTGATGTCACTTTTTTGACAGATATTCTATTGAAAATTATGTCAAAAAGCTCCATTTATGTTATTATTGGGTACCGAAAAGGAAGTATAGGGTACCGAAATCTTTCTGAAGTATGAGTACCGGCAACTCAGCACATCACTAGTTGTAAAGTCGTGCAGGACTCATGCATACGTTATCGGGAGTTTGTTTTCTTTACAAGCTTCCATTTCAATATCCTCATACAAAAATTACTTTCAATGCAATTTATTTTCTGCACTTGCAGATTCTTTGCCATATTCAGGACAAATAAAATAAAGGACGAAATTTTATATTATCATTTTGATGTTACGTCTGATCAAATTCAAATATGAGAACACCTACAAAAAAACGTGTACACAAATAAGCAAATATGTAATGTTAAATAAAATAAGTAAATAAATAAAAATATAAGAAATTTAAAAATTCTTTTTTTATACCCGAGCGCACTTGTGCACAAGGGTATATTAATTTTGTTCACATAACGGTTGTTTGTAACAGCCAAAACGAATCGATATAGATATAGACAAATGTATACATAAATGATCAGGATGAAAAAAGAAATCGATTAAGCCATGTCTGTCTGTCCGTCCGTCTGTCCGTCCGTCCGTGTACACGATAACTCGAGCAAAAATTGAGATATCTCAACGAAATTTTGTACGTAGGTTTCCCTTAATCCAAGGTAGGTTGGTATTGAAAATGGGCGAAATCGGACTTTAACCACGCCCACTTACCATATAACGGTAATTTCCAGAAATACGAAAACTGCGATATTTTAGTAACTAATGAAGATAATTCACTCAAAATTGATATTTACAATAATTTNTTCAGAAATGCTTGAAACTTCAATATTTCGAAATTGAAGGACGCTAATTTACTCAAAATTGATACACCCCGGCTTACCATCTAGCGGAAGGTTTCGGAAAGGTGAAAAAACATATATTTAATACTTGCGCCGGGTATTTAATGTTCGGCTCCGCCCGAACTTAGACTTTCTTACTTGTTTATAGATAGTTTATGTCCAAAATTAGTTAACCACAAGTTAGTAGATATCTTATGGAAAGGAAACCAGTTCTCACTATTTTGCGTTCATCGCCCTTCAAAAGTAGTTAGTTATGGCCAAAGGAAATAGTTAATAAATAGCTACTACTAGTCGACTACTAGTTAGTTAATAGTTAGCTACAAACTAGTCCCATCTGCTGCAAGGTACGTTTTAAGTTGAGTTTTCATTAACTGATTCGAACAATTTTAAAAAGTTATGTCGTTTTCGTTTCTACAAGAAATATTGCCTTCTCATTGCCCTCTTCTTATTATTTGTGCGTAAAGGACCAAGAGAAGGTAACCTTTTTTGGTAGAAAAGTAACTTTTTGCAAATCATTTTACGAAAAAATTTTATGAAATATTAATAAGAAGATAGCTAATAATAATAAAGAAACTCGCACACGGTCAATTAATAGGAAAAATGTGATCCACAAATAGTGTGGCCAGACATGAATTTTTAATTGAAGCGGCTGTAATTTCAATTATGACTTTATTCCTCGTCTATACAATTTTGAATATGACTATTGCCCCTATTATGAGTTGCATTCGATTTTCGACTGTGGTCGAAGTGCTGAGCGAACGAATTTTCATTTGGTATTATGGCGCTCATTCGATGAAGAATAGCGCTATTGTGAATTTCGCTCGTTTAGGTTGTTCACAATAGTATATTTTTCACCGCTGAGAAGCTTTGTTTACAAATCGAGCAAACTAAATAGTGTGCTTATACATATTTATGTAAATTTGTTCTAATTAAAATGAAATAAAAAAGAAAGCGAGTTTATAAAAACGTGGTAAAATGAGTACAACGAGTTCTCGTTCAACGACTCGTCAGAGGATGAGAGCATAGTAAACTGGCCAGGAGTAGCAAATGTTTAAGAGAGTTTAAGTTTATTAGTCTTTCGAATATATTTTGATATAAAATATATTTAAGAAATTTGTCTACAGATTCATTAAAAAGTTCCGACCATCTAAAGAGGCGTTTGTGAGCCAAATCTATTTAAAATATTTTAAAACTATTAACAGCGCTGCGATTTTGTTCTCAGAGATCGTGCCAACAGAGTATTTCTTTCACAAGTAAAACCAGCCTTTCGAGCTTGTGTTTAGTATTCACGATGTTAGAACTGCATGAAATTAATAAAAATTATTTAAAATTAGTGTCTAGCCGCCAAAATATAAGAAACATATACAAAATCATACATTTATCACAATTTTCTAACACATCGCCACACCATCGAAAGCAAAATTCTGTTCGACAGAAAATTCGATACTCAACGAAAATTTCGACACGCTTGCATAGCTCATAATACGAATTTCACCTTCGATCTTCGATCTTCGACAGCCAGCGAAGATCGAAAATCGAATGCAGCTCATAATAAGGGCCTATATTTCACTTTTGGATAGGAAATAACCTGGTATATGGTTTTATTTCCAAAACAAAATGGAAATATGATCTCATGGCCTTATTGCATATGGTGTTATTGCACCCCACCCTAAATGATGCCCTAAGTATAGGGCTGCCAGACGTCCCGATTTTCCCGGTCTTAGACTATTTGTCCCGGTGTCCCGGTCCAACCTTAAAATGTCCCGGGTTTCGTTTAAGTGCCCCGGTTTTCGATTTGATTTCACAAATTTTGAATACTGGGGGAAATAACGCATAGTAAACATGAATATTTTTTATTTGATTATCATTTTAAAATGTTCATATTTAAAAATAATACTTTCATACCACGCACGCGTGGTGTTGAATCAAACTGAACATTTGAATGTACATTTACATGTCTGGCTATAGCCGAGTGCGCGAAGATGCTTGCCACAATTTGTTAAATTCCAGAGGGTCAGGGTTCAAATCCCATTACAGGCAGCATGGAATTTGAATATTTTTTTAACTTAGTTATGAAAAAGCATCCGTCAAGTGCAAAGCGCTTTATTTTAATATTGGCGTATTAGAATTAAATATTTCGGTACTAAATACTAAAATTTGTATACTTAAATGTATTACGAGTTGGGTTGGTGCTCTTTCATATGCGTTTTTTTTAATCTACCACGTTTTGCACAAGCAATAGTTGATGATTAATATAAGTATGTCCCTAAATACTTTAAAATGGCATGCACAGAGTTTTACAATTATATTAAGCAAAAGCCAGAAGTTTTGAAACAAGTTCACAGCAACGAAAAAAATGCTGTTATTTTAATATTACCTTATACTCAATTTTTTTTTCTTTCATGAAACCTAGTGTTATTGGTTCGGAGACTCTTTCATCAGTCCACAATTTCTAATCAGATCTTTTAGAAAAATTTTGAAAATGTAGCTGTTGAGCCAATTAGTAAAGTGCAAGTCTGAAGTTACTAGAAAATTTGGTTTATTTATTTATTTTTTTGCTGACAGTGTGTTCCATATAAAAAAACTTATCGAACATAGTTTGAATGGAAGAAACTCTCAGTAAAAACCATACCAAAAATCAACTAAGTTTTTATGGGCTGCAAAACTTCATTTTCCAAAATTTTTTTAAAACTGTTTTATAAACTGTATTTTTATAAAGAACAAAAAAAGGTGCATGCATTGTGGAAAATTCTCTGTGATTTAGTTGTGATAAGTTGTTTTGTTTTGTTGGTGTACGTTTTAACGATCTCATAACCTCATGTTTTTATGTTTTTGTTTATGTCTGTCAAAATAAAAGTTTACTTCATCTTTTCGTACGTAATATTCGTCGAAACGAATGGGAAGGGAGCGAGAGGCCCCCCACCCCTTAAGTGTCCCGGTTTGGCAACAGAGATATCTGGCAGCCCTACCTAAGTAGAAATGAGTATTTATAATATCCCTTCAACTCCTTTTAAGAAGAACTTCTCAGCCATAAGCAATTAAGGGAAGTAAAAGTTCATTTTACTGTTATTTCTTTTATATACTAACACCCAAATTCATAAAAATATAATAGCTTTATAAATCGAAAATTTGTATGAAAATATCACTTTTAGAGGTATTTAAATATATTTTATTTTTTATGAATACGGCCATAAGTTTATATTGTTATTGAATAAAGTTTAATTTTTCATTTAAAAAATTAATTTAATAAACGTATACCAATTTTTTTATATTTTGCTTTTACTTCTTTGAGCTATTAACTAGTTGGTCACATTATGCATACATATTTACTTGTTTACATTTTTTAGACTTTTTGTATGCCAAATGCACACTAAATAGCTTTTTAAGCACCAGCATTTGCAGGGATAGTTTTTCCAATAAAGCTAGGAGCGATAGTATTAACAGCTGATACCTGCCATTTATGAAGTCATAGGCACTCCCACCACTGTGGCATAGCATAGAAACAGCATAGAAGAATAAAAACAACTGTGTAATTCGTGAAATTTTGCGCGATCGTAAAGTAAAACATCAAAGTGTGTCTCATATAATGTGTGTATTTTGGCAAGAGAACAGCAAATGAATTTCCAATCATTAATTTTGATCAAATATTTAGAAAGTTATACCGTTTAAAACAATTATATGTACTTACGGAGGACACTGGCGGGTCAAAGGGGTATATTCCGAGGAGCTTGGTGTCAATCGGTCCCTCCGGCTGGAAAATGATGCTAGCATATTTCAGGCTGAAGTTCTGAGCATATGTGAAGCCTGTAGAATACTAAAGAATAGTGCTACCAGGAAAAAAAGAGCGGTTATTTATTGATCAAAATATACACAAACATGGAAAAAAATGTATTCTTATCAAAACCACTTCCAATAATTTCGAACCTGTGCGTATAAACGTGGTATATATAACTCGTACAAGTAACCCTGCAAAAAATGCGACTAATCCGGGATGACTTCGGGAGCAATCGCAAAGGAGCATGCGAATAATACCACTTTTGATCTCTTTATATGAAAATATTCGAGCATGTCCTATGAAGAGACTAATTGTTCCCCGATAATTTCACATACGGCTCACCCAAATTTAGATCTTGCAGCATACGGCTATTGAAAAAACATCACTCATGTCATACAGATGTTAGTACATATGTTAGCTTTTTGTAGCTAACTACAAGTGATATATTTTATAGAAATATTGCAAAAGCAAGTGGGTTATTTTTTATCAATTGATAATTTTTTTCTGTAGGAGGCAAATACGTGCATAATAATCTTTGTATTAAAATACTATTTTTAAATACGAACATTTTTAAACGATAATCAAATATAAAGTATTCATTTTTACTATGCATTATTTCCCTCAGTGTAATGAAAATCGAACTATTACACAGGCCAACAAAATTTAAACAATGTTATATTGACTAGAACATTACAGCCGATTCTTAAAGGATTTTTTCGTTGAATCCGAATCTGACTCTAAAGATATTAGACTGGCTCTAGTTTTCGAAAAACTAAACGGTTAACGGCCTTTATCCACAGTACCAGGTTGACCGAGCTTTGCCCGGAGTGCATATACTTTTTAAAGTTTTCAAGATTTGGGTAGCTTAAAAAAAATATTTTGGAAAAAAAATAGATTTCGATATCTATTAAGTAAATAATTCCTTTCTCTAAAATTTACCCTATGGGGAAAATCTCTAGTTCTGAACTGATGCGCTTCTAGTACATTTAGACCCAGTACTGGTTCGCGATAAATCTCTTTTGCATGCAAGCAACTGGCGAATTTAACATAACGATGTCCTAGGAAGTGTCAATTGCCCCCCGCTGCATCCCTTTAACGATAGTTCCGAACTAGTCCTAAATTCTATAGTTCCGAACCAGTTCTAAAATCGTATGTGCGATTTTAAGTTATTTTGGAAGAAATGTGTTTCCAATTTGAAATTAAATTTGTTTCAATGATTGTAAGAAATGTACGTTTATATACCTTTAGCTGTAGCTGAGTTTGCAGAGGTGATCGCTGTTATTTCTTAGATTCCAGACGGTCCCAAGATGTTGAAATGATAACACAAATTTTTGTTTTGTATTACCAAGCTATAAAAAAGCATATACGAAGCGCAGAATAGAAGCGTATTTGAACGAAAAAGCCGCCGAACACATATCTATGTAAAGTAAACAAGCCCACCGAACTAGTTCAAAATTCGACAAATAAGGTCTAGTTCTTGACATATTGGTTTTGTGTTTTTCAGTTTTGAAATTGGTTTTTGTTGTTTTTATTCATCTTATCTTGAGCTTCATATGTTCATAGTACTATGATATTACCACAATTAAGGAATGTGGCCAACCTATGAACATATGAAGCATAAGATAAGATGAATAAAAACAACAAAAGGTCTAGTTCGTTCGGCATCCCTTTTTCTATAGTTCCGAACCATTTCTAAATTCGTCACTTTAGATATCGATTTCTAGTGAAAAAAAATTTAAAAAAATTAGTTTTTTAAAAGTACCACTTTTCGCCGATTTTGGACTGGTGGGGATCTAGTTCATATCGGACTAGTTTCTGTTTGGCGATAAAGACCTAGTACGGAACTAGAAATTTGATTCACTAGTCCGCGGTTTCCCTGCAGGGTAGGTGGCAACCCGAAATACGCTGGAATGAATGGTACATATCTTGAGCGTATATGTACTATGTATACATAAAAACAATGTTGATTGAAATAAAAAAAATAAAAAAAGTATTACATAGAAACGTTGCAAACCTGATGGAAAATATTTTCTGACCAAAGTTCTCAACCATACCTTTAATTTGACATCCGTATTGCGATGTTTTCGTCGGCCGCTGTGGAGTAGTGGTAAGCAGTGGGCGTTTCCACTCCGCAGCACCTGGGTTCAAGCCCGGGTCAAAGCAACATCGCAAAAAATATAGAAAAAAGGTTTTTCTTAACAGCGGTCGCCCCTCGGCAGGCAATGTCAAACCCCCGAGTGTATTTCTGCCATGAAAAATAGCTTCTCATAAAAATACAATCGCTGTTCGGAGTCGGCGTAAAACTGTAGGTCCCTCCGATTTGTGTGAGAACATAAAGGCGCACGCCACAAGTCGGAGGAGAAGCTCGGCCAAACACTAACATATGTGTAAGCGGCAATCTATTATTATTGTTATATTATTGCGATGTTTTAGATAAATTGTGTAAAATCGAAAATAAGTGGCAACCTTACATTAATATCCTAAGAGATAACATTTTGTATATAGGGAAAGCATTGTTTAAGAACCTTCTCTTGGTACCCATGAATAGTAATATTTTACCATTTTTCAAACAAAATATTAAATAAATATGCGATTCAAAATAGGTGGCAACCCTATTAAAATATTTTTGAATTAGGGATCTTTAAAATACCTTCCATTTGATACCCATATTATGATTTTTAATTAATAGTAAGTATCTAATTTCGAATAGATGGCAACCTTATACGAGCCTTCTCGGAGATAATGCATATTCAGATAAAATTAAAATCCAAAAGATTATCTTTGTACAAAATTTCATCAAAATCGTTAGAGCCGTTTCCGAGAAATCGTTAGATCCGCTTCCGAGAACCCTATGGATATATATATATATATACAAGAATTGCTCGTTTAATGTAATAAGATACTGCAGAAATTCCTGTACAAATCTTTGAAGTACAACTCGAAGTTTCATGAATTAATCACCAAGTACCGATGGACACTGACTCTAGCAGTGGAAATGATGAAGAGGAAGACACCTTTAAACCCAAGTTGCTTGACAACTATAGCCAATTAAAAGTTTCAAGACCAGATTCGAGCTCTACGAAACGAATACTATAGGGATCGGCTGTAATATTTTAGTCAACATAAATTTTGTTGGCCTGTGTTATGTTCTCTTAGATGAAGGTTAAAACTTGAATCTCAGCCTCTTTAGAAATTTCCAGCGCCTTAGATTCATTTAACACAAGTGGTCAAAAACAGGCAAAACAAGAGTTAAACAAAACCGTGCGTACTCGTATAAAAGACTGTTTCCAATTGCTTTCAGTGTTCGGACTATTCTTTTTTGAATTTTTATACCCGAGCGAACTTGTGCACAAGGGTATTATAACTTTGTTCACATAACGGTTGTTTGTAACAGGCAAAACGAATCGAGATAGATATAGACAAATGTATACATAAATGATCAGAATGAAAAGAGAAATCGATTAAGCGGTGACTGTCTGTCCGTC
>NW_016158052.1:87925-100251 GCF_001687245.7 Rhagoletis zephyria
CGTTTATGATAAAGTTTTGGAAAATGGGCGTGGCACCGCCCACTTATGATCACATATATGTACCTCGGTAACCGTTCTACCAATTTGTACCAAACTCGGTATGGTTATTGTGCTTGCTACATAAAAGAAAACCGTTGAAAATTGTTGAAATCGGACTAAGATTACGGCCGCTTTTCATATAACGGTAAATTTCAGAAATGCTTGAAACTGCAATATTTCGAAATTTAAGGACGCTAATTTACTCAAAATTGATACACCCCGGCTTACCATCTAGCGGTAGGTTTCGGAAAGGTGAAAATCATATACTTAGTACCTGCGCCGGGTATATAATGTTCGGCTCCGCCCGAACTTAGACTTTCTTACTTGTTTGAATATTAAATGGCAGCTTTTAGGCTTTCATATCCTCCCTTACAGAGAGATATATTGCGTCCATTTATTGTTTTATAGAGGCTCGAAATTTTAGTAAGCAGTTTTGTATTCCGTTGAATTTTAGTACAACAAAGTGTAAGTTTGACGCTCATGCACGTTTTCTTCCATATTAAAACAAAGGGCGAGCACACGTTGCGTGGAGAAAATGAGGAACATTAGTTGTTTTGCTTGCCTAAGTGCATTGCAGTTGAGATGCGCAAGAAGTTGTTGCTCGAATGGCATAAGAAATAACTTAATAAAAGTAATTATTTTGTGTTTTTAGGGGAATCTGTTATTGCACCATGGTAAGTAAGGCTAAATATTTCCGGAATATCACCCAGTTTTTTTATAAAAAACACACTAAAAATTAGATAATTACCAATGTCTGTTTATTGCTTAAGGAGTTTCAATGGTTTCCTTGTTTTTATATTGTCGCGAAATAATACTCATAGAAAAAAACCAATTTTTTTTATTTATTCCCAGAATGCCTCTTTTAGGTGAAAAAGCAGTTTTTATTTAAATAGCTTATTTCTCCAAACGTGTTCAAATGGCATATACGGAAAATTGTTGCCGAAGAAGGATTAAACAAAAAGAGTGCCTCCCAAAAACCATGGCATGAAACCATGAAGAATGTCATGAAGAAGTCGGAAAAAACTTCAACATTAGCGTGTGTGATAAATGAGATTCAAAGTCACATGCAAGTGGTTAAAAAGCATGCCTTTAATGTTAAAAATCAGTACTATGCTTATCGGTTAGTATACTGTTTTCTAACAGTTTCTAAACCTATTGCATCCTTTAGATAACTTTTAAAAAAGAGACATTCTGGAAAATATTTTACAAAAATGCAAAAATAAGAAAAAATTATAATTTCTTAAGAGCCTGAAAGTAGTTCTGCATAAATTTTCACATTAGTAAACGATTTAAGATTTATAACCAAGATATAAAAAATACCTGCCATGTACACTTTTTTTGGAAACTACCCACATACAAATGCATATGAAAAATACATGAAAACGATCAAGTTTGTTTTTTTTTTAATTTTCGCCTTGCTTTTTATCAATAGACTGTTGTGCGAAGGGAATCGAAATCTGCATAAAAATCGCAATCCCGCAAGCTTGCGGAATCGAGGTCATCAATCCCGCAGATCCCCGGTATTTGCAGGACTGAAAAAAACATATTATTTCCTCTAAATAGCTATATTCAAAATTAATATGTAAACAAGACGATTTGATTTAAAAAATCTACGTATTTGTTTTTAATTAGGTTGACTTTTTGATAATATTTCCAAAGAGTGATAAAGTCTTTAAAGTTTCATCTTTTAAATTCGACATTATTTTATTGCACAGTCAGGAATTTTTGATTTTGGTGATAATGCATAGGTAAATGGTATATGGTCAAAATCGCTATATCTGTTGGGTATTTTTCCGAAGAAAATATATCATAATAAGAGTTACTGTAGTGTTCTATCCGATCTGAAACCATACCCGCTCGCTGTAATCCCAAAACTAGCTAAAACATAATGAAGGGCTGAAAAATGCTTTCCTGCAGAAGGGCTTATCCATTTACAATTTACGCTAATGCATAAATTTATTGTTTAGGCCTTCATGCAAAACCAAATAATTTAAAGGTCGAACAGCGCTAATGTAAAAGTGCATTGACTTGAGCCGAGCACACAAACATACTCAGGCATATATACGGCCTACCTTTATTGCTACGCCGTTAGCAATACATGTATTATTTCCCGTTGTAATATAATTTCGTTAAGTTTCCCCTCCGAGCAGTTGGCTGCCGGCGGGTAAACTTAACTTTGTCACTTCATTCGAGCTATCAAGGAGACCGGACGACTTCAGCCATTACCCAGCGATACAATTCAAATGTACACCCACTGAGTTATTCGATAATAAAGCCTATTGAAATTATAGCTATTATCTACTAATACACTTGGTTGTGTTTCATTTTATTTTCTTTTTTTCAAATTAACATTGGTGCTACTCCGGGAGTTGCGACCCATTGGTTCACCGATCGTTCATGGTCCATCTACGCCGAAATTCAAAGTAACCATCATTTATATATATAATCAAAGGTCACGGAAGCTATCACAAAAACGCCCCAGATTAGATTCACGGATCGAGCAGACGTCTTTCCATACAAAATAGTAAGGAGCCGAAGGACCGATATACACGGTGCGGCAACAACGCAAAAGCGCTCAAAATTACCACCAGCTCACCAGAAACCCTACCGACACAGCGACACATAAAGGCGCAAATCTTTCCAGCAAACAGCACAAGTCACCAAAAGTTCAAAAACTAGTTTCAAAGGTACGTGGTTGTCGTTTCAAGCACATTATTTTATGTATTATTGGTGAAAACGCGATAAATCCCGAAAAATTCGCGCACTTAAAAGCCAGTAATAACCGATAGTGATTTTGTGGAAAATCGTGAACAGTGAATTTCAATTATTAATATAATTTGTCAAAACATTAAACAAAACTTGTGAGTATATGTACATACATACATACGGGTATACAAGACGAACAGTAACACCAGTGCGCGCGACAGCGATTTCAGTAAAAACTTTTCACGTAAGTTGTTTGTGTAACTATTCGTTTAAACAAAACTGCAACACACTTTTTTCACTAAGTTTCGGGGCTCAAAATTATTTTCCCATATCTGCAAAGTACATATTCGATTCGATGATTATTGGCTTTCATCACGTTTATTATATTTAGTTCGTGTTGCATTTGGGCATTCCCATGGTGGCGCTCGTGACAGTCGTACGATTTCAATGTGATACAAAAAAGGAATACCATTTGTTTTCTTTAACTTTTTTGGGCCATTGTATAGCACATAATTAGCTCTATATTTAACCGAAAAATGAAATCAATCGAACTGCTTGGTCCTGAAATATAAGCATTTAAAGAGAGTGTCGTTACGTGACAAAAAATGGAAGTTGATTTTTTCTTTTCTTACAAAATCGCAAAACTCTGCGAATTGTGGATGGCTAATTTCATGAAACTTATTTTGATATGATTTGGAGCAATTCTAGTTGTTTTTAGAGTTTTTTGAATTAATGCAAATTGTTTCAATTCTCTTTTACAACCCCAAGTGTGAAACGTGACGTGACGTGGCGTCACGTGACATAAATTTCCATCGTTATATTTTTGTTAATATTGCTTTTAAATGAATTTTCAACGCAAATAAAACATGTATTTTATGTATAATTTACTTTATATTTTGACTTCAGCGCCATTTCAGGGTCAATTTATTAGAAATCTATGATTTATTATGTTTCAACCACATACGCCAAATTCGAACCAAATCGGACCATAAATACGGTTTTTCGAAATATCTCGACCTTGGCACCACCTAGGAAGACCATTTTATGCAAACATGATTCTACTTATATAGCCAGTATATCAGTATATATTTTAAAAAGCAGACAAATCGGCCCGTAAATACGTTAGATATAAAACTTTTATTTTTTTGTCGTGGTGGACCTTCCGCTGGAAACACCCATTTTCAATTCTTTACGTACATATACACATGTATGTATGTACATCAACATTAACACATCACGGAGTTTTGATTCTAACCTCACCCTGCAGCGGAAATACTAGTACAGAACTAGTGAGTTCACTAGTTTTCGGGAGTCGAATACCGGTACCTTGCAAATCTACCAGCCATGCTTTCTACTGTCGCATTTAACATGGAGTTGTCCTAGGAGGTGACAATTGACTCCCGCTGCGTAACTTTTCACTAGTACTTGTAGTAGTAACATGTAACCTGTAACCGAACCACTTTTTTTCGTTGTGCACTTCACAGATACTTTTTCATAATTAAAAAAAAAAACGAAAATAAAGATTTTAAATTATATGTTCTGCATAGTGAGATTTGAACTCGAACACTTTCGGTCGCAATTAATTGCAGCCAGCATCTTTGCGCACCCAGCTACAGGCACAACATAAATAAATAATATAAAAAAAAAACTGTTTAATATACAACGCTTTTATAAATGGACTAAAAAGTAGAAAATAATATTTCTCAGTCCCATAGAATTTGTTTTGATAACTTTTGATTTTGAAATTTTAGCAAAAGTCGTTGTAACCAATTTATGAGATTGAAAATGAAAAGCGTGGGGCGCATATAATAGCCACCTGAATTGATATGAAGGGTAATATATGTTCATATGTATGTGGATATATGAATAATGACCGCTTAAAATCGATCTCAAATTTGTACTTTCGCTGAAGAAATTTTAGGTCTATGTTATGTAGTTTGCCTATTGTCAATTAAATATAATGCTTTGTATTGCATGCGTCCCACGCTTTTCATTTTCAATCTCATAAATTGGTTATAACGACTCTTGCTAAAATTTCAAAATCAAAAGTTATCAAAACAAATTCTATGGGACTGAGAAATATTATTTTCTACTTTTTAGTCCATTTATAAAAGCGTTGTATATTAAAAAGTTTTTTTTTTTATATTATTTATTTTCTACTTTTTTGTCTTGTCTGTATAAAATTTTGCGATAGATATTAAAATAATTCAACGATATTAATAGAAAGGTGCACACACATGCATTTACATATGTATGTACACACAAACGAGCACCAACCCACCATGCAAAACATGAGAAATAGGCGACAATCGTCCATGGCAACAAATTGGCGACTCGCCGATTTATTGCCGTAGGGAGAAATCGGAAACATTATTTCTTTTATGTCATTTTAGGAATATGTTTTCAAAAATTCCCAGACTGATGAACTCCGCGTCAACAGGATTCTTCAAAAACATATAATTTATGCCCAAGAAAGGGTTGAAAAATTAGGAAGCTCCATAGAGACGAAAATAGTTAATTTCGTTTAAAAATTATAAGTTTGAGTTCAAAAACAAATGAAACATTGAGAAATAATAAAATTGTTGCAAGAAATTATTATTTAAATATCGCTTGTAGCAATCATAAAACGACTCATTCAGGTAATAAGAAAACGACTCGCCCAGGCGAGTTGCCTGTGGCGGACGTTTTAGAGCGACTGGTAATAAGAAATCGATACGATGGCGATATTGCCGGCAATAAATTTGTTGCTTAGGGCGACAAGTTTTCTTATGTCCGGCAACAAAAATTGTCTGGTGGGAATTAATTTTATTTAAAGAAATGGCGTGTCGTCTATTTCCGCTGTAGCGAACGTAGTACATAGGCGACATCTAGATGTCATCTACCTCGCCCTATTCACTACAGATGTCGCCCTATGCACTATGCTTTTTTATAGGAACTTTTCAAAGCAAAGGTTTTATGGTGTCGGACACACAACATTGAAAGTTTCTGGATCCACAACATTGAAAGTTTCTGGAGCCACAACATTGCAAGTTGATAAAAGCGTTGTAATAACGTTGTAAAATGTGCTTTCAAATGTTCGCTTTGAATCAAGCCAGGCAACGATTTGTTCAAATTTAAACTTGTCTTTGCTATTGTCTTTGCTATTTATTTTCCTGTGATCGAACGTACAAAAGCTGCAGCGTGGCGTTGTTTGAAATTTTATTATTGGGCTGAACTGATTCTTGATAATTTTAACGAAATTGTCACTTTAACGCGCTATATCTCAGTCGTTTGTGTATCGATCGATTTGAAATTCACACAATAAACTACAAACTATTGCAAAGAATTTAAGTTTAACACCACTTCTTACTACTCACTACAAATAAAACTACAGGTTCATAACTTTTTTATGAGAATTAAGAGGGTGTTTGTTTTCAAATGCAAAAGCTGTGTTATAATTAAATTTTTTGTTTTAAAACAGTGTTGTAGATGACTATGTAGGGAAGTTTTTGCGAAAGTTTCAGAATTAAACATCAAGTAGTTGCAAAGTTATAACATATTATTATGACTCACACGGTGAGCAGATTAGGGCGCTGCGCTCTAAAAGGCTTTATAACTCGGAAAAGTAAAAAAAAAATCCTTTTTTATTAGTGATTTATATGTTAAAAGACTTGATCTTTCGATTGAGATAACTAAAAACAATATTAAAAATTACCATAATTCAGAAAAATTACAAATAAATTTTCGTTCAGAATTTTCACCACGAAAATGGGAAAATTTTGGAAAACGCTCAGTGCCATCGCACAGCCCGTACAAAAATCTATAGAAATCATTGTTTTCGAATCATTTTTCATTTTTCCTATTTTCTGTTTGCTTCGCAGCTAGTCGAACAGTAGCTTGTTTTGCACCGCTCAGGGCGCAGGGACATTTGACGTGAATTGCCCCCAAAATAATTTAAGAAATAGAAATGTTATGTAAAAAGGGGTATTTACATATGTATTGCTTTATTTTGGTACTTTTAAGTCCGATATTTGCGTGGTGGTCACACGAGGGAAACATAACATGGATAAGTATTCAAAATGTATTATTTGTATTTAGATGATAAATAACAAATTCCTTTATGTAATAAGGGAGCACAATTATATTAAAACGGCCAATAACCTTTAGAAAGTGCAATATGTAACCAATATCTCGATTTATTACTACCTGGATCATAATATGCTATTGGAACTAGTAATGTAACTAGTACGAAAGCGACAATTGTCTCCGAACCCGCTGCAGGGCACTTGTTATTAATTTGGTTGGCACATATTGAGTTCACTTTAAATTTTCATCCACAAAATCACTATTCGCGTGCGGCACACAATATTGGACAAATAAGAAGTCACTTCGGAATAAGTAGACAAATAATTCAATTACAATTGACAGTTGGGTGGCGAGTTTTAGATTCTGCAATCAGAAGAAAAAAGTAAAATATATATACATACTTAAAGATACATACATACGTATAACCATTAAAACATACATACATATATATATTATTACAAATAAAAGAATATTTCTTGATTCGTGTGAAAGTATACTAGAAATTCTTGTGTTAAAATCTGGGATTGTGGTGGTCTCTAAGCATTTTTCTTAAGTGAAGTCGTACTTGAATCTTGGTCTCCAGTGGTTTCTCTGTACTAAATAATACCTGCCAGTTTGCAAACATTTTTTGTTCTAATCAACAAAAATGGATAAATTCATAAAATTGACTGATGCTGTGGCAGAATTTGAGGCCGACTATAGTGACACGGCCCAAATTGACCACACAAAATATACCCTCACTCTTCAGCAAGAGGAACTTAAGGCAATATGGAGAGAAGTAAAAACAGCTTACGAAGAATTAGTGCATTCCGACACGTTAGACGCTAAAGGAGTCTCTACGGTTAAGCCTAGGTATAAGTGCTCCTATTCTGTTTATTTGCGCTGCATGTCGAACATGTCAGATTTCCAGGCAAAGTTAGTTAAGGGCGAAAAAGATACAGAGGGCGCGTCTGTCCAGGAACACAATATACATCTGCGATACGGACGTGTTCAAAGGCGACTACCTCTCTTGACCAGCATTCCGAGACATGTTTACGGCCATATATATACTGAATAAGCGCCTTACCCCGGTTGGAAATTATTCCACCTCAACCAAAAAACACAGGGGGAGGCCAAAGATATCGTCCAAAAATGCCCACTTACTAACGAGGGATTTGTCACTGCATGGAAAAATTTAACTGATAGGTACGAGAACAAACGTATTCTCATAAACTCCCAGTTACAAATTCTTTTTAATTTAAAGTCGGTAGAAATCGAGTGCGGAATCTCGATTAAGAAACTACAGCGAGATAAAAATAATTGCATCTCATCATTAAAAAGCCATAAAATTGACATATCAAACTGGGATGCAATATTTACTTATCTCTGCTCAACGAAGTTGCCAGAAAGTACCTTAGCATTGTGGGAACAAACGATCAAGAACAAGACGGAAATATCCAAGTGGGAGGATATGGACAAATTTCTGTCCAACAGATTCCAAACTCTTGAAACCGTCTCGGGCATAACAGATATTAAACATACCAAAACCCCAAAGCCCCACAATAGTAGGCATACAAATGAAACACCGCAAAAAAGACTTGGCGCATTTCAAGCTTCTGTAGCCAAAACCATGTGCAAATTCTGCAAAAGCAGTAACCACAAATTATCGAAATGCCACAAATTTCTCGAACTCACGGTGTCAAACAGAATAGCCTTCATTAAAGAAAATCATGGCTGCTTGAACTGCTTATCCTTTGGACATACTGTGTCAAGGTGTACATGCTCATTTAACTGCAGCACCTGTCACCAAAGGCACCACACGCTCCTGCATAATCAAGCAACTCAGCCAAAAGCAGCCATGAACCAAAGGCAACAACCAAATTTTTCAGATGATACGCCGTCAACTTCTGCGCAAGCTCAGGCCAGACGCAACTCTGAAAAAGGAAATAGAAGTCCGGTTAATAACGTTAAGTCCTGTTTTGCCAACACGAACAAGGGGGTCCTATTAGGAATGGCACGTGTCAATATCTTCTTCAATAATACTAATTTTTCAGCCCGTGCACTAATAGACTCCGGTTCGGAATTCTCATTCATAACAGAAAGACTTAAACGCCGAATTAACCTACCATCCAAACGTTTGAATGCTCAGGTGTCAGGCATCAACAACACCGTTTCAGCCCAAGTCAAAGAAGCGTGTTTAATACAGTTGCGGTCACCGATTGACCCTTTAATAATCATAGATAGCACTGTCCTGGTTCTACCACAGCTTACAGGAAATCTGCCGACTTGCCAAATCAATGCTATGACAAAGCAAGCGTTTCCGGATCTAGTATTAGCTGACAAGAAATTCTTCATAAATAAGCAAGTTGATCTTGTACTAGGCGGCGATATTTACGCCCAAATAATATTGAGTGGCATACAAGAGAATGTTTTAGGTACCCTGCTTGCGCAAGAGACTGTATTCGGCTGGATACTAACCGGTCAAACTGAGGCAACAGGGCCAACGAATAAATGCGTTTCATTCTTCAACGAAGTCACTCTAGATAAACAATTAGCGTCCTTTTGGGAATTAGAGGACATCCCAAAGAACCATAAATAAATATGTTTTTAATAGCGACATCGAAAAGATGTATCGCCAAAATTTACTTAATCCTACCGATACCGAGTATCAACGCACAGTTTTCCGCACAAGCTCAACAGAACCAATTAGTCTTTTTGAACTTAATACAGTAACTTTCGGGGTCAATTGCGCCTCTTACCTCGCGATTAGAACCCTGCTCCAATTAGCTGACGATGTAGAACAGTCACACCCCATGGTGTCGGACATATTAAGGAATTACATGTATGTTGACGATGTTTTAGCTGGCGGTCACACCATCGAAGCTGCTATCACAGCAAAAACCGAAATAACAAGTGCATTGCAGTCTGCTGGGTTCCCCTTGAGGAAATGGACGTCCAATTGCAATGAAATATTAAAGGGAATACCAAAATCCCATCTACTGAAAGAAGACTTCTTGGACTTTGAATACACTAGCACAGTCAAAGCTTTGGGTATCAGGTGGAATGCCCACTCTGATAATTTTTACTTTACGGCCAAACCAATAGAGGAACAGGTTAGCTATACTAAAAGACAAATACTATCGGCTATTGCCAAATTATTCGACCTTCTAGGATGGCTTGCACCAGTGGTAATTACAGCGAAAATTTTAATGCAGAATATATGGTTGGAAGGAACAGGGTGGGACGAAACCGTGTCACCTACGACCCAAGATCGCTGGAAAAATTTTAGGGAAAGCTACAGCAGTATCGAAAGAATTCGTATTCCGCGTTGGGTACACTTTTGCCCTGTGGCCAAGATCGAAATTCACGGATTTTGTGACGCCTCAGAGAAGGCATACGCAGCATCTATTTACTTGCGTGTCGAAATAAACAGCAAAGTGTTCATGAACCTGCTACTATCAAAAACTAGGGTAGCACCAGTTAAAACGATTTCCTTACCACGCCTAGAACTCTGTGGAGCGGTCCTACTGGCTGAAACTTTGGAATCGATTTCGGATAATCTGAACTTAGCCCATCTTACAACTCAGATGTGGACGGATTCGACCATCGTGCTCGCCTGGATACGCAAGCCTCCATGCTCATGGTCAACATTTGTAGCCCATCGAGTGACCAAAATAATTGAGAAGGTGGGAGGAGAAAACTGGCGTCATGTGGACTCAACGTCAAACCCCTCAGATTTAGCCAGCAGAGGACTTACGGCGCAAGAATTAATAAACAATTCCCTGTGGTGGGAGGGCCCTTCTTGGCTTCAAGAAGACCACTCAAAATGGCCCACTCAAGGAAAGGACTATAACACAACCGTTGAAGAAAAAAGGGTACAAGTTCATATAACAACAATGGATAGTAAGACTGATATTCTTGATAGGTTTTCTGAATTTCCAAGAGCTTTGAGAGTGCTATCATACGTAATGAGATTCTCCCAAAGAACCCGTCCAAATACCAAAGCTTCATTTCAAGCGAAATCTTGTTTGATTTCAGCTGATGAAATTAAAGCAACGACCCAACGCTTAGCACTAGTTTGCCAGAAGTAGCATTATGGTGAGGAATATTCAGCATTAGTATCAGGAAAATCAGTAGGTTCTAAAAGTGAAGTATTGGCCCTTACCCCATTCATCGACAAAGACGGTATAATTAGAACAGGTGGACGGCTGGGAGCATCTCGTGATCTCGCCTACAACGAGCGTCACCCAATCATCCTGCCTTATAATTGCACCTTGTCCCGTCTCATAGTTCAGTTTATTCACAAAGTTTCCCTGCATGGTGAGAATCAGCTCATGCTGCGCTTGATCCGAACACAGTACTGGATACCTAGAGTCAAAAACTTGATTAGGTCCACAATTCATAACTGTAAGGCCTGCACGATTTATCGCAAACGCGCGCAAGCTCAGTTAATGGGAATTCTTCCCAAGGAAAGAACGACATTTTCACGAGCGTTTACAAATGCGGGAGTCGATTTCGCAGGGCCATTTGACATTAAAAGTTATAGTGGCCGAGGTTGTCGCATGTCAAAGGGATATGTCTGCCTATTTGTATGCTTTGCAACAAAGGCAATCCATTTGGAAGCCACTTCGGACCTGAGCACACAGTCGTTTTTAGCAGCGTTTGCCAGGTTCATTGCACGACGAGGCTGTCCAAAAAATATCTATTCGGACAATGGCACCAATTTTGTGGGAGCTTCTAGAGCTCTGAGAGCCGAAAGAAAAGCCTTTTTAAAAGACGCCCGCGATAACACTTTGGCGAAATACGCTCACCAAATGCTTGCGTGGCACTTCATTCCCGCCTCAGCTCCCCACATGGGAGGACTGTGGGAAGCGGGAGTTAAAAGTTTTAAAAGCCACTTTACGTAAGTTGCTTCCAACCACAAATACACGTTTGAGGAATTTACAACCCTATTATGCAGAGTTGAATCATGTCTCAACTCTCGACCCCTGAGTCCCTCATCAAATCAACCAGGAGACCTGGAGCCACTGACTCCAGGCCACTTCTTAATCGGTGGACACATACTAGCTCCCCCAGAAATAGACGCTGATGAAAATCGTGCCTCGGTGGTAAATCGATGGCAGAGGCTCAAGGCTCTACACCACACGTTTTGCAAACGGTGGAAAAGTGAATATCTCACGGAATTGCAGAAACGCAACAAATGGAGATATCCGCAAGCCAATATGAAAATTGGAGACCTCGTAAAATTGTTTCAAGTTTTTATTGAGAAAAATTAGGCCCAATTCATCGGTAAATTATAATAAAAAATAACTAATAAATAAAAATTTATCACATATAGATGTGCTTTTTATTATTGTTCCTTTTATTTATTACACTGTGCAAGTTGAAAACATTGGCAAAGGCTTAGAAAGTTGATCTCACTTAATTGGGGCATTCTAAATTTTGTCAGATTGGCTCCAGTTTTCGAGATAACGATACTAGAGCATTTGCTTCAATTTTAACTTGTTTGTAAATAAATCAGCTTTAGTGTTGTTTTA